>NC_048912.1:15081161-15094174 GCF_011077185.1 Oxyura jamaicensis
CCGCGGGGGGCTGCCTGCAGCCCGGGGGGAGGGCCGGGGCTGAGCCGCCGACCCCAGCCTCCCGCCGGCGGAGGGGCTCCGGGCCGGGCCGGGGGATCCCGGGCGGTGCCCGGCAGCCGGAGGCGAGCGGGGGCCGGGGGTGGCCGCCACGGTCGGTGGCCGGTGGTTGCGGGGAGGTCGGGGGGCAGCGGGGCCAGCAGGAGCCTGAGGAAAGGCTGAGAGGCACAGGGGACTAAACCGGGGCATCGTCGGCCCCCGGTATCTGAAAGGTTTATAGGCCGTAAGAGAGCGGTGCGGGGGTTTAGGGGTACCTGGGGTGGTGCCAGGAAGGTGGGAGGCAAGGATTTCGGCACCGTTCCTAGAACATCCCCAGGAGATCTTTGCACTGGTCCCTACACCTGATGCGGGGAAGCCTCGGGGTGTGCCCGGTTGTGCCACGTCCTCGCTGCCAAATGTTCCCGACCAGAAGAGCCCACGTTAGCCCACAGCCAGCCCGTGGCTGTGCTCGTTTCCTCAGGAGCAGTCTTCTGTCGTAGAAAAGAACTCAAATGCTCCATTTGCTCCCCAGCTGGGTTACGCGGAGCCCATCTTCCAACGCGTTCCTTCAACCCTGAGACCCAACGGGACGCTCAGGGGACTGACCCGGGTCACTCGAGACCTCCCTGGTGGCGTGAAGGAGGCCCCTGGCAGAGGTGCTGCAGCCTGCGCCGCGTCTCGCTGCCAGGCTCCTCTGGCCGGGCCCTGTCCAGCCGCTCCCTGCAGCTCCGTCCTCGCAGGAGAGTTTCTGTGAACGTGAACACCACAAACTGGTTCTGCTTTTGGTCACACAGCTGGGTGAGTCTGGGGAGAAACGTAATTTGGTGTGCTGTGCTTTCAGTGAGCTTCACAGCAGCAGCTAGAACAAGCAGGGATGGTTCGTGGTAGGTTGTTATGAAAACAGCCCGCATCAAGGGTAAGAGAAATTACCTGGGTCTATAAAAGAGACTTGGAAGTGAAATGGGGGAGCACGTCAAAAGTTTAGGAAGCTCGTGTTGATGCGATATGCCCAGAGGAGCAGCAAATATGCAACAGTTTTTTTTGTTAAAAGTATGCGTTGCCAAATCTCAAAAGGAACGTGCTGGCCATTTCACTGCTCACTTGCAGGTGAGTGCGTGCACAGCAACGTATGCTCTTGAGAAACAAAGCAGCCAATGTGAAGATTAACTCAATCCTCATCACTGAATCCTAGTCAGCACCTCTTTCACAAGCTGCCCTTCTCATCAACGTTATATTTTGGATATTAATTGTATAACTAAGACTCCTCGTGTCAGAGTTTGTGCCTAATTTGAGTACTTGCCAGTACGTGATGCAGATAAATGACGCGTCGCTTGTTTTGTGAGCTTGTCTCTTGTGAACTTGAGCTATAGGAATATCTCTGGTAGGCAGGGAAGGAGAAGCACCGCAGAATCACAGCCTGTGTTTGTATTTATAATTACTCATGATGACTAGAGAGAGAGTTGCTTTTTCTGCTTCTGCAAGACTTGTCCCCATTTCAAGTGTTCTTTTCTATTGGTACACCAAAATACACGTTCCCTGTGGGCCAGAAAATAAGGCCATCTTTATTTGGAGTTCTCAGCTAGGAGGGAAACGTTTTTCTTCAGTTGCAATCCGAAATTCCTATCGCGGTTCCAGTTCAGATGCGGGTTGTGGAGCGCTTCTGGATGATTGTCCAGTTTGGGCAGCTCCACACACGTTCCTCGTCTTCCTGCTGGGAACTTGGAGGTGCTTTCATGGGAATAGCGAGGGAGCGAGGCGCTTCCCTGCACAACAGCAAGGAAATTCTGAAGGTCGTGTTGAGGTTTCCATACAATGCTTCGACAGGTTTGTTTGTTCCTCTTGTGCTATTCTTTGTAGTGCAGATCTGCAGTCTGGAGGTGGAGATAGGAACGCTCTGCTTCCTTCTTCAGTCCTCTAGCTCGGCTCTTGAAGTTCTCTGTCACCTTCCTTGAGAAGCTCTCTGGAAACATGCAGTTACTGAGTAAAAAAAGTGAAGACGGAATCCTTGGGCTGCTGCAGATCCAGCTGGTGGAACGAGGCATCTGTGAGCCCGGTGGTCCCCGCTCCGCGGTGCGGGCCGTGTGGTCGGCATGCGTGAGCAGAGCTGGCTTTTAGGGAGAATCCCCATAAAAGTGTCTCGGTGAAAGAAAAACAATAGCATAGATCTGTGCGAACAGTTGTGCTTGGAGGCGCTCAGGCACACGTGGTTGTTTTCTGTTTCCTATAAAAGCAGATGCATGAGCTCTAGCTGAGGAAGATGTTTGTTTGCAGAATCCTTTCCCAGAGGGCAATCACGTTAGAGAAAGACGAGGGTGGCCTCAGAGGACTGAGCGCTTTATGAAATGTTTATAGTGATACAGAAGGAGCTTAAACTCACCTTCAGAAGGCTGAGAAGGGCAAATCCTGGCAGGTGTCCACTTCACACCCTAATGTCCTCTGATTGCTTGAGCATTAGGCGAGGCATACCGTGCATCGTTCCGCCTTTAGAGCTTTCCCTTCTACTCTCTGCTGGAGACAGGCTGGAAATGCCACCGCTGTTTTAAGCACACTGCTACTTGTGCAGCAAACACAAATGCAAGATCACCATCGACTGGGAAGTTTGGAGGTGGAGCAGGGAGCAGACAGGCCCTGTGGCCAGGGATGTGGAGAGCAGGGGGCCTTGGGGTGCTCCCGGCTGGCTGTCCTGACCCAGCAGAAGGCAGGTGCTTGAAATGTTCCTCTTAGCTCCTCTTAGCTGCCAGCGGATTTTGGAGTCCAGCTCACGGGGGTGATTTAGTCCCCTGGCTGGTTGGGGTTACGATATCTGCAGGCCTTGGAACGCTGCTACACTTGGCTGCCTTAATGCTCTGCTCTGTAGGGAGCTCGATTGCAAGATGTGGGAAAACTGTAGTGTAACAATGATTTTCCTTCACTTGATTCTTGACAGAAAAGTAAAAGTAACCTCAGTTTTCCCAGGTGTGGAAACAGAACGTTCGGGGATGGGATGCCTGGAAATGGACAAACTACTTCCTGATTTTATCTTGAATCCTTACAGCTGTTGTAGCCCAATTAAAGATCTATTATGCTGTAGGCTTTAGAAAGTGACTTTAAAAGATTAATGCACAAGACATAAAAGCATTTGGGCAGCATTCCAGGGAACTGCTGCCACTAAAGAAAAACCAGGCACAGGTTTTATACCTTTTGAGTCAGGATGGTCCTGACGAGGCATCACATCACATCACGTGTGAGAAGACTGTAATATAAAGGTGGTCTCATAAAAACGAGACATTTTTGTCAATACATAGGAGGCATAAAAAGAGGCAACTCTGAAAATACTCTATTTATGCTTGGTAATCTCTTGAATGTTGGTAGGTGGGTGAGACGCAGGTGAATCACCGACTGCTTTCCTTTCACGAGCCTGCAGCTGTGTTCTGAGCAATATGGACAGAGCAGGTCTGTGCTGGACTTTCAAAGCACAAGATTTAAAACAAAAAGCTAAACTGCAAAGGGAATCGGTGGCAAGGAGTTACATCATTTGTATAAATAGTTTAAAAAGCGTTATGATTATTTTTAAAGGTCAAGAAAAGGATCTCTGACAACTGCAAAGGTGAGAGTTGATGACGATTCTTTGCAGCAGAGCCTGCATAAATGACACTGACGGGCTTTGGTAAAACAACACTGTCTTGGCTCAGGCTTTTTTTTTTTAGCTTTTATGTTGTCCTTAATTGTTGTTCTTCAAAATCACTCAGAACGTAATGCAAAATTCTGCTTGAATAGATGAGTTGGATGTTGGCTCTGTGCAGAAAAGTGCCTTCATAGACGCCTTCTTTGTTTCTGTTCTAGGTTCCTAGCGCGGGATCAGCCCTCGATCAGAACACGCCAGGCACAGACCTGCTGTCATGTCTAAGTTAAAGAGCTCTGAGTCCGTTCGGGTGGTGGTACGATGCCGGCCCATGAACAGCAAAGAGAAGGTAGCTTCGTATGAAAAAGTCGTTAACGTGGATGTCAAATTAGGGCAGGTCTCAGTGAAGAACCCGCGGGGAACATCTCATGAACTGCCTAAAACTTTCACCTTTGATGCTGTGTACGACTGGAATTCCAAGCAGGTTGAACTCTACGATGAGACCTTCAGACCTCTCGTGGACTCTGTTCTGCAAGGTTTTAACGGGACAATCTTTGCGTATGGGCAGACTGGAACGGGGAAAACATACACGATGGAGGGGGTGCGTGGAGATCCTGAAAAAAGAGGGGTCATCCCCAATTCGTTTGATCACATCTTCACCCACATCTCTCGATCCCAAAATCAGCAATACCTAGTTAGAGCTTCTTATTTGGAAATATACCAAGAAGAAATCAGAGACTTGTTATCAAAGGATCAATCCAAACGGCTGGAGTTAAAAGAGAGGCCGGATACGGGTGTATATGTTAAGGATTTGTCCTCCTTTGTTACAAAAAGTGTCAAAGAGATAGAGCACGTCATGAACGTGGGAAACCAAAATCGCTCAGTTGGCGCCACCAACATGAACGAACACAGCTCTCGATCTCATGCCATTTTTGTCATCACCATTGAATGCAGCGAGCTGGGACTTGATGGAGAGAATCACATCCGTGTCGGAAAACTCAACCTGGTCGACCTTGCGGGCAGTGAGCGCCAGGCTAAGACTGGAGCACAGGGGGAAAGGTTAAAGGAAGCTACTAAAATCAATCTCTCTCTTTCAGCTTTGGGCAATGTTATATCTGCCCTAGTAGATGGCAAAAGCACACACATTCCATACCGGGACTCAAAGCTAACTAGGTTACTTCAAGACTCGTTAGGTGGCAATGCCAAGACTGTGATGGTGGCCAACATAGGCCCTGCCTCTTACAACGTAGAGGAGACTCTCACGACGCTGAGGTATGCCAATCGTGCCAAAAACATCAAGAACAAGCCGAGAGTGAATGAGGATCCTAAGGACGCTCTGCTACGCGAATTCCAGGAGGAAATTGCTCGACTCAAGGCACAGCTGGAAAAACGGTCTATTGGCAAAAGAAAGAGGAGGGAAAGGAGAAGAGAAGGTGGAGAAGAGGAGGAGGATACTGAAGAGGGTGAGGATGAAGGAGATGACAAAGATGACTATTGGAGGGAGCAACAAGAAAAGCTGGAGATTGAAAAGAAAGCTATTGTTGAGGATCACAGCTTGGTAGCAGAAGAAAAGATGAGACTGCTGAAAGAGAAGGAAAAGAAAATGGAGGACCTGCGACGGGAGAAGGAAGCAACAGAAATGTTGAGTGCTAAAATCAAGGTAGAATTCTTCCTTGTCATACTTTCATACTTTTTTTTAAGCAATTTACTTAGGCTGTGGGGAGAGTAGCAGGTTTCCCAGTTAGGAAAGGTATTTCAAAAGAAGTTTCCGGAATAGTGATTTGTGTTTAATCAGATTTTAAAATAAACTGTTTCCAGACAGAAGTTGAAATTCCCTTCGTTTCCGCCATTAATTAGAAACCTCAATATTCATGAGTTGCTGCATTGTTCTTTTATGCTGATCTCGTAAGATCTTAAGCAATCATCACAATCAAATGTGATGATGCATCTTTTCGCAAGCTGTAGCACAAAAAAAAGCTTCATTCTGTAACAGATCATTACCAAGATTTTACATGAGAGTACGCATTTTAGTTCTTCAGATTGGCCACATTACAGCAACGTGTAATTCTAAGCCAGTTAGCGTTTCATTTATCCCCCAGATTTATACAAATTTTTAGAAATAGTGATTCTCATGGCAGGTAACTTAAGAGAGCTGCCCTCTTGAAGCTGTATGTAAATGAGAGAAGGTCACACCCCGTGGACAAGATTTGTTAGCTGGTCACTGAGGGGGAAACTTATGACCGTGTTTTCTTTCAGGCAATGGAAAGCAAACTTCTGGTGGGAGGAAAAAATATTGTGGATCATACAAATGAGCAGCAGAAAATCCTGGAACAGAAACGACAGGAAATTGCAGAACAGGTACAAGGAGGAATATCTGTTATTTTTGTATAAAAAGCCTTGCTGTGGAACTTCCATAAAACATTGTGTCAGGAGAAAGGTAAGAAAGTTTGCACAGAGTTAACCCTGAAATGGATTTAATGGCAATCATAAATCTCAAAAGAAGGAGCAAGGGCTTGTGTCCTATTCATTGGTGTATGAAATATGTAGGTAAGGTTTCTAATACTTTTCTTCCAGCTTTTCCCATTAAAGGTTTATATTCCATCTTAATTGGATATGTCTGTAAGAGAAGAAATAATTAGAAGGCCTCAGAGGGTGACAACTCAGCTGTTAACTCGAGGGAAGGGGTGTGTACTGTGTGACAGACGTTTATTTTCTATTACACGTTTTCTGACGGTAATTCATTAAGTGCAATGATTAGTACGAATTGATTAAAAAAAATCTAACCACAACATTTCATTCCTTTAATTGAAACCTGAGCACTTACTCACCCTATCTGATTCCAATAGACCCTTCACCAAAATAAAGACAAAGAAGAGCTAATGCTTCTGGTATTTCTAAGGCAAGAGATAGGAAGAACTAGAAGCTAAAGCAAAAGCCCTGGAACCCAGGGAAGTAAAAACATCCTAAGTGTTGGTTTCATGTATGTCAGCCTGGAGGTGGCAATGCAATTGTGGTCCCTAATATTGTACATCACATTCTTCAGAAACGTCGGGAGCGAGAAATCCAGCAGCAGATGGAAAGTCGGGATGAGGAAACACTAGAGCTGAAGGAGACCTATAGTTCTCTTCAGCAAGAGGTGGACATAAAGACCAAAAAACTCAAAAAGGTAAAAAGAAAATTCTTTCACGTCCACTGGGTTAGGAATAAAATCAACTCGTGTGTGAAACTGAGAGGAACATTGGAACATTCACCTCTTGTTGCCTGTTCCAGTTATTTTCCAAGCTGCAAGCTGTGAAGGCAGAGATCCATGATCTCCAAGAAGAGCACATCAAGGAGCGCCAGGAACTGGAGCAGACCCAGAACGAACTTACCAGGGAACTAAAGCTAAAGTAAGTCCCGTCACTTCATTTCCTGACAGTTAACTTTAACAGAGATGGTTTCTTATGGGGGGAGTGAAAGGAAGGGCTGTTCCGCACATGCTTGTGGAATAAGATTTCAACAAGAGAAAGCCAAAACATTGCTCCTTTTCCACGCCTGTAGTAAGTCAGTGCAAGAGGAGCAGTAGAGAAAATCGTCTGCTGATTGTGTTTCTTGTGTATTTCCCATTGTTGTGGTTTTCTGTAGGCACTTGATTATTGAAAATTTTATTCCTTTGGAAGAAAAGAATAAGATCATGAACAGATCATTCTTTGATGAAGAGGAAGACCAGTGGAAACTGCATCCCATAACCCGGCTGGAGTGAGTGTGCTTCTGATCTTGTACATAGGATCTAGTTACAGGTCACATAAAACCTTCTAGTTGCTAAGAACACGGTACCCCAACAGAGGGATCGAACTGGGGATATGAAATGGCCCTCCAAGTTCTTAGCTTCTCCTTGAATTATAAAACGATATTATTCATCTGAGTAGGTTGAATAAAACAGGAATGCACAATTAGGAAAATTCTTGGAAGATCAAGATTTTTCTTCTAGAGGAGCCCAGTAATTATATGTAGAATATAGGTAATTCTGCATGCACCATTGAAACAGCAGTAAATTCCTGTTGTATTTCTTTCCTGGATTAGTTAGGAAAGCTCTCAAAAATTATTATGCGAGAGCTGTGGGTGTATCCTGAATCTCTGCAGAGGAAGTTCTCTAAAGCAAATTTGGTAAGCAGGGAGCAACCAAGTGCATCTGTGGTCTGTATGATAAACAACAACAAAAACCACGGAGATACCCTGCTTTGTGCAGGGAACAGATGACAAGGGATAACTGCTTTATCTTGTTGACTCTGACTGCTGAGAGCTGTTCTTGGAAATGCAGTCCAGGTTGTCTCTGCTCTTTTGAAACATTTCCATGTGGAATTTGCAGATGTTGTAGCTCATAAATTCCAAGAAGAGTTTTTGGTTCTGGTGTGTAACAGACTGTCTGTGTTTCTCTAGTAACCAGCAAATGATGAAAAGACCGGTGTCTGCGGTAGGATACAAAAGGCCACTAAGCCAGCACGCCAGGACGTCCATGATGATTCGTCCAGAAGCTCGGTACAGGGTAAGCCCAGATGTGGTCACAACTTACAAATTTTCACCTTCCTGGTCAGGGGAATGTGAATTTCAGAGGACTGCTAGTTCTTCTATGGGACGTACATTTTTACAGTATCCTGCATAGATTTATAAAGTACTTCAAAATAAGCTTCTGGGGGGAAAAGAAACTATTTGTATGAAAACGTGCAGGCTTTGATTTTGCTTCTACTTTCTCAGGCAGAGAATATTGTATTACTGGAACTTGACATGCCCAGCCGAACAACAAGAGACTATGAAGGACCAGCCATTGCTCCCAAAGTTCAGGCTGCCCTAGAAGCAGCTCTGCAGGATGAAGATGAGATACAGGTGGATGCTTCGAGCTTTGAGAGCACTTCAAATAAAAAACCAAAAGCCAGGTGAGCTGAATTTTTAGTAAGCAGACTAGCCAACAGCAAAGGGACAAATATAATTGCTGTCTGCAGTTCTCATCAGTAAAGCTATGGCTAACTTGGCTGCAAAACAGAGATAGAGGGAAAGGAACGCAGGACAGTAGAGGAAGATGAGATTGATCTGGGTATAAATCCAGTAAAAAAATTGAAGATTAATTTTGATGAGTAACAGGTGACATTGTTGGGGCTTTTTTGTTTATTTTTTTTTTCATTTTTACTTCTTCAGGCCTAAAACTGGAAGGAAATCAGGGGGATCCTCTTCAGCAGGCACCCACAGTTCTCAGCTCTACCCACAGTCCCGAGGGCTGGTTCCAAAGTAAAACCAGCCATTCCTCTCCAGGGCGTGAACAGCCTTTGTCTTCTGAGAGCAGAGACAAGTAAAAACCTGCAGAGAGACCTCCCAGCCAGACTCCAACCCCTTTCCCCTGGAGGTGGCCTCTTTGCTGTTTAACTGACTTGTGCCAGTCCAGGTGCACTGAGCCACAGGAAGATACGTGCTTGCAATTCAGCATTTGGCCTCTGTGGGAAACAGATTTTAGTTAGGAAATCAGAAATGCATGAGGTACGTTACAGTGTATTAGAAGCAACGGGAAGCATGGGGATCACCTCGCAGCATCACCGTCTCTCCTTCTGCACTAGCCCTTTTGCTGCACTGGGCTTTTTCGCTGTTGGGCAATAAGAAGACAGAGTTGAAAGTCATCTCAACAGAACCACCGCTCCAGAGCTTCGTAGTGAGAACCAAATGAGGTTAAAGAGCAAAGGATTTATCCAAACTTGACTAGGTGCACAGCTTTTCCTCTTCCTGCTTGAAAGGCTGGCATCATCCTTTGGGGTTAAGAAGTTGGTCTGAGCAGGCAGAATGGCAGCTGTCAGCATGTATTCACCACCAGGCAGCTGTGCCTCCCTTTAGAACTGTAGGACGAGAAGGGGTCTTGAAAGCAACTTTGTACTCTGTAGAAAGGAAGCAATAGGAATTGAAGTCCTTTACTTGTTTACAGGCATCAGTAAGAGCTCCTCTAAACTGACCTCCTGCAGACCTCACCCCTACCAACAGGAACCACAGGAACCACCTTGTCAAAGAATTCATCTGCATTCCAGTGCCAGCTCCACAGCTTTCTTCCTCTCTGTTGCCTCCATCCTTACCCCTGGCATTTGAAACCAGAATCCACGCCAAGCCTGAAGGGGGGCGGCGTGTGGCCATTTCCTCCAATCTCCCCCTGTTCACAGGAAACGTAGCGTTGGCATGGAGCTCACTGCGAGCAGGCTCATAGGGCTGACCCTGCTCTCCCCCGTAAGCTGGGTGGGAAGCAGAGCACCTTAATGAGAAGCTGGCTTCTGAGCGCGCTGTTCTTGTAAGTATGGCCCCTTGTAAGTGTCTAAGGAGGGTCAACATACAGTACCCCTTGTGCCTCGCCCGTGTCACGTTAGAAGCTTTTCCTTTGCACCTCCTGGACCGTGCAGGGCCCGGTGGGAGCGAAAGCAGATACGAGTCTGGCTAATGGAATCTGGTATTAAATCCAGGGGCTGTATTTTGAAAACAAGGGAGGAAGAACTGCTTTTGACGGTCTCTCTGCAAGCTGCCCTCTGACTAAAGCAGGCTGCTGTAATGCTGCAGGCTTGTGTGGCAGGGTTGAGGGAGATGGAACTGCTGTGTTGAGGACAGTAAGGTGACCCTGTCTAGTGTCTCGCAGCTCATTCGTAAGTTTTAGTTCATTGTATATTGAGACTTGGGATGTTATTTTTTCTGGTTGCTGTTGGCTGTCACCCTATGAATGTTTTTACCTATTTCCTCTCCTTCACTGACGACTTTCTCCAGACTGACATGTGTGAGTGTATGAGGACTTGCCTGGTTTTAGAAATGCTCTGGTACGTGGACTCTGCCTTGTGTGCTCGTATCTGCTGAGTGACTTCATCCAGGCTGGAGAACTCCATTGTATCTGACCGCCGTGAGCAGAAGGAACTGCACACTCAGCACAGCTCACCTCTGCATCTTGCGGGCACGGTGCCTCGGTGAGCCAGCTGCCCAGGTGGGCCCCGTTAAACTCCAAGTCAGCTGCTTTGGTTCGTGGAGTGCTTTTCTGGATCACAAGATCAACACACGCACACAAAATGTAGTTTTGGTGGAGGATAGAGGAGTTGGGCCACGACTGAGAGAGCAATCACCAGACAAATTTCAACCAGAAGATGGAAAGCCGGTATAATCTTCCTTTTTATAAAGCACTGTTTGTGTACAGAGAGCCTTTTACTTAGCTCTTGTTGTATAATGTAGCGTCAACCTCTTCCCTCTCCGTCTCTCCCTCGCACATAATATTCTGTACCTTGACATTTTAAAAGATGATTGTATGCTGTAAGTGCTCAGAGAACTGAAGTGAAACAAGGGGGTTCTACAACCTGTAATAGCAACGTAATATATATACGCATCCATGGACATACCTGCGTGTATGTTTCATGGGAAGATGCACACACAGCCACATGTGTTTGCACACGCGCACACTGCCTCAGTTACTTCTGTTCCGTAGGGAATCCTGTATTAAACTCACGTGCTGGAAACTCCCCTTGTGGCAGGACTGGTGCAGTGGAAATCAGAGTGCAAACCCAAACCGTTCTCGTTTCAGTACTGGTAAGCTAGCTGCTAAGTATGTCAGACAGGCTCTGCTTTTAATTCTGTAGAAATTCATTAGCAAGGTAAAAAACTCAGTGAGGTGGAAAAAGAATAAAATTGCGTATTTAGTCATTGTATTTAAATCGGAGCAGTGGTTAGAGATTTGGTTAGTGTGTTCATGGGCAATCCCAGATTGTTACAGAAGCTTTTAGATTCTCATTTTGACGGACGTACCCTTGACCAGCTACTCAGTGGCACTGGTATTAAGATAAAATACATTGTCTTAAGCTCTACAAAATGTACTGAACTCTGTGTTGAAGTTGTTAAGAAACATTCCTGCCAAGTTTGCGTGCCTCTGGCTGTTATCTGAACCATCTGGGCTTCCTGCAGGTTAACAGCCAAAGACAGGAAATCCAGCAGACTCCTGGAAGAGGCCCTTGGACCTGGTGCGCAGTCACAGCTTTTTCATAGGAATGTTTTACATCCTTCTCATCTTTGCTCTGATCTGTATAGTGGGGTCTTTTTTTAAAAAAAAAAAAATGACCTGCAGCAAAAGCAGCCCGTTGGCTCCAGGAGCAAGCACCACCTGACACTGAAGTGTAGGAGTTAAAGCACTTTCTTAAAATCCTTAACGCAGAGCTAGCGCCCTTTTAAAAATATTTGCATGCTGCTTGAATCTTCTGAAACACATGCATACCTCTGTGATAGCACCTTGGATTACATGGATGCAATGCACAGATCTGATCAAACTTATTTTTTTAGCTGTATAAATCTGCCTTCCCTCAATGCAGAGCGCTTGCCAGGTTTCGGAGAGGCGCCTGCGAAGCTGGATCTATCCTCTCTTCTACCCGCAACGTCTAAATCGCACTGGGTTTTACAAGGGTGTTTCTGTTCCGTTAAAGCACAGATTGGAAAAGTTAACCTGCAAAAGCCACGAGAGCAGTGAGAGCGCTGGTCCCGGCTGCTCACGGTGTGTTTAACTCTCGGCGGTCCAGGCGCTTACCACCTTCTTAACTTCCCTCTTTCTTTTTGAACCCAAGTGCCCGAGGCCTCCTCGCAGGCCCGGCGGTGTCACAGAGCTCACAGAGAGCCCCCAGAGCACTCGGAGCTCCTTGGAGCCGCGCTGAGCCCGGCCGCCCCTCGGGAGATCCGCAGGCCAAACCCTTGTCAACAGTCCTGTCCATGCGGCTCGTATTTATTTGTATCACCCCTTTGGCCTAGGGACGTGAAGTGACCCCAAACACGGCTTATGGCACCACAGCGCGCCCGTTATCACCGCTAAGCTGGGGGGGGGGGGAAGGCCGGGCGCGGGGACTTCGGGCTTTACAGAAGCCTCGGGACGAGCCGCGGCGCCGTGGGGCGCTGAGACAAACGCACCCGAGCCGCGGCGGTGCCCCGAGGGTGCCGGTGCCGGGCCCGTTCCGCGGCCTGGTGCCGGGCCGGGCCCTCAGCGCTGCTCAGCCGCCAGGCGAGGCCCGCGGCCGGCCCGCCATGCCGCGCAGCGCTCGCGGCGCCCGCTGGGAGCTGTAGTCCGCCGGCCGACCCCGCCCCTCCGCGGCACCAGCGGCGGGGACTACAACTCCCGGCAGCCCTCGCGGTTTGTTTTCCTTCAAACGGCTCCCAGGCCCGCCGCGCGGCCCCGCCCCTCGGGTGGCGGCGCGCGGGGCCTGCTGTGTCCCGGCGCGGCCACCGTCGCCGAGCCCCGCCTCCCCCCCCCCCGCGCCGAGCCCTTTGACCCCGTTGTTATGCCGGGCCCGAGCCGCCGCCGCCGCCGCCGCCTCCTCCCGTAGCGCCCGGAGCCGCCCCCGCAGCCCCGCCCGCCCCGCCC
>NC_048912.1:15094574-15139987 GCF_011077185.1 Oxyura jamaicensis
GGGGGGGGGCTGCCCCGACACCAGGGGTGCCTCAGGCCCGGTGCCGCCTCCAGGCCGCGGCGCTCGGTGGGGGGCTCCTGGGGTGGGCCCCGGGCTCGGGGGGTGCCCGCGGTCCTCTCTGCCGGCAGCCCGAGGGGCCCGGAGCCGTCCCGCGCTGGGGGCCGGCCGCTGGTGGCCTCCTCCCGGCCGCTTCGGGCTCGGCGGAGGACCCGCAGCCCCCCGGGGAGAGGCCGGGGGGAAGCCCGAGGGTGCTGCCGCCTGGTCCCGGTACCGAGGCTGGCTCTGGGCTGTCCGTGCCAGTGGCCGCACTGAGCCACGGGGCTGGCATCGGCGGGACTGGAGCTTTTCTGTCCCTGGGGTCAGGAGGTGCAGCCGTGTGTGCCCCCAGCTCTGCGCTCTGGGGACGTCTGCGGAGCCCTCAAACTTCCAGAGCGGTGCCTGTGCCCGGGCTCCTTGCTGCTGTCTGCCCGCCACAACTTCTGCCTGTGAAGTGCGTAAGCCGTGTCCGTCCTGAACCCAATCTGTGAACAAGGGAACGTAACAAAACCAGCATGGGCACCTCATAGGTAGCGAAGGCGAGCTAACGAGTGAGCTCGTCTTGTCCTGATGCATCGAGGGGCTGATGGCCACCCCAGCCTGGGACCACCCCAGCCTGGGACCACCCCAGCTCGCTCCCAGGGCAGCAGCCCCTCTCCTCGGGGTGCCCTGAGGAGGATCTCTGCAGATCCTGGGTGCTGGTGCGTGGATCGAGCGGTGAGGATGGAGCAGTGATCCCGCTGTGCGGGTGTGAGCAGGTTGCTGCCGTTCTCCCCATCAGCGGTACTCAGCCTGGTCTGTGAGGATGCGGGCGTGCTCCCTATGGAGGAATGGATTTATGGGGCTTGAGGGTGTTCTGCTTGCTGATCTTGTTTGGGGTTTGTTGTTCTGATGTTTTAATCCGGCGAGGTTACATCTTGGAGTGCACGGACAGCAGAAGGGGACAGCGTGGGCCAGTCCAGCTGAGGCTCACCTCTCACGATGTGGTCTTGGGGCTCCTTCTGTGCGAGACTGGTTTGGATAGCAGAGTGTGTTCTCACTGCTCGCCAGGGAGAAACCTAATCAGACAGGCAGCTGTCTTCCAGCAACTTGCATAATCTTTTGTGTGAAAATGATAATGTTTTTGACCCACGTGACGTCGCTTGAAAAACTGGAAAAGGGTGGAAAGCCTCCGTAGGACTTGGGTGCGTGAATCCAGCGCTCCTGGGAGGTCCTGGCTGCGTGGGGGCGCTTGGCTGCGGGCAGTGACCTCGTGGCTGCAGCAGCACTGGGTGATCTGGTACAAAATCCCCTCTCGTTCAAACGTCCTGAGCTCTGAAGGATGAAAAATCCATATTTTTGGGCTGCCCAGAACACCTCATGTGGCTGGGTTTCTAAGAGGCCATTCCCTGACGTAGCTCCCTGCCCTCGTCGAGCGGTGGGGAAAGAATCTCTTCGCAAACAGCTCTTCTGGCTAGAGCCTCGGGCACATCACAGTAGGTGCATGAGATGTCTAAGCCTCAGCAGCATCTGAGAGCCATTGAAGAACCAGAAATAGAACTATCTCCTACTAGATTATCTACTTAGAGAGACCTGCAGTTGCGTAGCTGCACTTCCAGCTTGCGGGACTGATTGTAAATCCACTAAAAATAGATCTTTATTTAACACTAGGCTTACACATGCTCCCTGTCAAAATGCTTTTAATTTTCCTTTCTGACGCACGCTGTTGGATTCTGCATTCCTCTCCATGTTTCCGAGAATCACAGGCAAAAGTGCTTTTTAGTGTTGCTGCTCCTACAGAGCTCGTATCGTGCACTTCCCATAAAATAAGCCTTTAAAGGCTCACTCGAGCGCCCTGGGACTGCTGGACAAGTGCTGTCAGTGCCAGCCACCTCCACCACTGGTGATTTCACGGGGGGAGCGACGTGAGCCTCCATCGTGACGGGCGTAGGAACCCTTGGCTCTCAGTCCTACGAGTCGTGGAGGGGGAAATCCTCGTGGGCTGCTTACGGCGTCGCTGCTGCTGAAGGATTAACGTGGCACGGGCAGGTTGGGGTCGGGGTCTGGTTGCTGGAGGCTGGGCTCTGCTGGCTAACGGTGCAGGATCTCCCAGTGCTTCCGTTCAGTGGTCTGTACACTTAATATAGCCGGTGATTGGAAATTGTTCCCCTGAGCGCAGATTCTGTTATCTTTATGTAAATGCTCATTCATGCTCAGTTCTAGGCTGCGCTGTGTCTGACACTTGAGAGAGGTTCTGTAAGCTGTGAAGAATTTCCTTGTGTTTTTTTCAGAACAGGCATCTTCCCTTTTGTGGATCTTGCATCTGCCCCTGGAGCGCTGTGCTTCCCCTCGTCAGCCTGCCCCTCGGAGTGACGGGCAGTGACAGATTACGAGGGAGGCGCAGAGGAATGGTAACCCACAGGGGTTTTCTGATTCGCGAAGGAAAAGGGTGATGGAGCTGTATTGACAGGGAATCAGAATTGTTTACTCTCTGAATACAGCTTATCATTTTCTTTGTCTTTAAAGTCCTCGTGTTTTCCCTGTGGGTTGTCTCAGGGGCTGTAGTTCTCCCCTTCCAGGTTAGCATCACTTACTCGTGTGATCTGCAAGCATCTGAAAAATCCGCGTAGGGTGGATGTCACTTAATCAAAAACCTTAATCAGAATCCATGGCTGAGCTCTACAGTAACTGAGGTTGATTTTTTCCTTATTTGCAGAGGTTGGGAGATAGTATGGAGATCCAAGTGGTGCCTTGCCACATTGCTCAGGGACTCGCTTCTAGATGCTGCTGATACAGTTGGGGCATTTGGCTTCCTCCGCTGCTTCTCACGCAAGTCAAACTGAAAGCCAGTGTCGTGTTGTGGAGTCCTCCAAAGCCTGGTGACAAACACAGTCAGGATTGTGCATCACCGTAGCCATTACATTTGGGGAATTTACATCATGATTATGATCACAGAGCTCCAGGCCGAATACCCGTTGCCACTTCTCTTGGCCGTTTCGGGCCACGTCACGCGCCTGTGGTGCAGTTCTCCTGCTCGATCAGACACAGAGGTCGGCCCTATCAGCGTCTCTTGCATTCAGGGAGCAGCCCTGTCTGCTTCGACAGGAGGCAGAGGGTGCCAGGCAGTTGTAGGGTCATCTGCTTCCAAAGAAACGTGGTGGTTTACATCTACTGCAGCTTTCTTTTGTCATTGTTTCCTGATTCTGTGGATAATCTTATCACAGAAATGTCCGGTCCTCTTTTTGTGACGCTGAAATTCTTACTTCTAGATTCTTTGGAGCAGTGAGTTCCCCAGGCTTTAAAAAAAACGAATGGCCTCTTTAATCCTTCCCGTGTAAGTGGCGATCCTGCTCTTCCCGTGATACATGGAAGGATGAGGTGTTATTTATTTTATTGCCTTTTTAATACCTGACTTTGCTCGTTTGCTTTCAAAGGCAAGCAGTCCAAATCTTTTTAGTGTCTACCCATAATTTTTTCCATATCCTTTACCGTTACCGTAGTCCTTTCCTGAATTTTGTCCTCCTCCGGCAAGAACTCTGACTCTCACCCGTGGTCTCCTTGAGGTGGAGCGCAGCTGAAATGAATGCAGCAGCCCGAGGAAGGCACGCTTCTGAATTACCAAGCTGTGCAGCGGTGTTTTTATCACCAGAAAAGTGCTGGATTCTCTGCTGGGAGGTGGGAAGGTGCGCGGCAGGGAGGACTTTTACACCACGGAGGGTCTCTAACCGCTGTGCAGTGTTGAAGGCTGGATGTGGTAGCAACGTGGCCTAATGCAGGCTGCAGGCTGGTGAAGCTCCAACTGGCTTCTGTGTTAGGGCCGAATTCTGCTGCTTTTTTTTCTCCTTCGTGTTTATATTTCAGTGAACTGGGGACCAAATGAAGGTAAGCCTGTTGTAATGCTCACCGTCATCTTGAGGCAGCCTGACGTTTTTAGCGCTTGTCTTTTGTAGATAAATAAAGTTCTAAGTGGCGTAGCGGCGTCTCTGAACCCCGGCTTATGGAGTAGTTCCCTGAATACAGAAGCAAGTTCCGTGATGACACCCCGTGTTTCTGTCTCTTTAGGTGCTGGAAAACTACTCGGATGCTCCCATGACCCCAAAACAGATTCTGCAGGTCATAGAGGCTGAAGGACTAAAGGAAATGAGGTTAGTGTTGGTGATCTCATTTAAAAGTGTGTGTGCGTGGAGGGTGAGGAGGCCTCAGACAAAGCCTTGGCTTGTTCCGTGTGATTCTGCCTCATCTCTAGCCCCCTTTTCTTCCTTATTTTCCTTTCCAGCGTGGTAATTTCAGATCACATTGCAGACATCCATATACTTTTTTCTTTGACAATAAGTGGAAGCTTTGCTTGTTTTTTTTGATAACATGCAGAGCCCCCTTCATCCACCTATTGTGAAATAAATGCCCGCTGCAGATCTGATTCCTGTAGTGCGTTGTATTCACCACTCATACGTTTCTCTCATAAGTAGCTCCTGGTACTTCCTACTACTGTGGCTCTAGTTTAGCAAGTTTAAGTTCTGTCTCCTTTGATGTTTCATTTCTGGAGCGGACACTGTATAGTAGGAGACTCAGAAAAGTCTCCTTTGTTTTTTATTACTGTCCTGGCTTCTGCTCAGGTTTTTGAGCACTGTAGGAGTGCTGCTCACACTGCTGTGGCTCCTGACATCGTGCAGAGGTTATGTCCTTTTCAGTCTGCAAAAAAAACGATGTGGAACTTAGGAAGCTACAGGAGAGGAAGATTGTTTTCTTCAGTTAGGTTCCTGTGAACCTCTATTTCTGTGAGCCAGTACAAAATAAGGATTGTCTTGCCCATCAAAGAAAGTAAGTAGCCGTGACCGTCCAAGTGCCTCAGTGCTGTGTGCCCCCCACCAAAAAGAAAAAAAGAAAGGATGAGGGTTTGAGGTTCTGCCTCGGTTCTGCCACTGAGGACCAGTGGCAGAAAAAGCATTTTTTTTCCATCCGCAGCCTATTGACTGGCTTCTGCAGTAGTGCAGACTTTTTCTAGTCATGCTTACCTCCTCGCCTTGATTCTGCGGACTGTTTCCCACCCCTGGGTTTGCATTTTTTGGACCTGTACTCCAACCAGCTACAGAAGGGAAACTAATTTCATCTGGGACCCCACAACTCCAAGTGTTGGCTTGTTCCTGCTCCGTCTTTGTAAGTGAAGTCAGGAAACAGCTGTGATGGTTTGAATAGTGAAAATCTTTGATGCACGTGGAGGTGTTGTGCGTGGGAGCTGCCATTGTTTGGCGAGGTGCTGTGCCACCGTGTTGCTGCATCGGTACCGGAGCTGTTGGAACACCCAGCTTGCGGCTTGGTATCCTTACCCAGCAGATTTTCCGTGGTTTGGATGCAGGTGGTGCAATCACAGCCCTGAGGCTGGCTTTTAATGAGAACAGTCACGTATCTTTGTTTTAATCGATAGGGTGCACCTTTCTTAGATCAGCCCTGTTGCTTAAGCAGGTGGATAGCTGAGGCCCGATGTGCACAGGCTGTCCTGTGCTACAGGTAAGAGCAGATGCGTTTTCCCAGACATCTGTGACGTTCTGGTTTTGACAAGTGACCTGTCACAGCAGGTAGCTAAGGACTGAGCTTTACAGCATGCCTCATGCTAAACCCCACCGAGCTACACCATTTGTTTAGAGGCCGGTGGTTTTCCTTTGGGATGTCTGTTTTCTTCCCGTTACTAATTCTCTGCTTTAAGCACAGACTGTTTTCTTCGCGGCATAATTGTTCAAAGAATACAGGCAGCGATCCTGTCTAGCTAAACATGCGGCAGGCTTTCCTGGTCCTTGAATAAAAGGCCTTCCTGAAACTCCATTTCCTGAGGGAAATGGCTTGGCGACTCAAGATGTGGTTTTCCCTTGGAGTCAGTTTAAGCCAGTGTTGTCCTGGTCCAGGGTAACGCCAGCCCGTCGGAAGGGCTCTGGCCCTTAGTTGTCCTGCGTGCCCTGTGCACGAGCTGGGACGTTGGCGTCCAGCACCAGAGCTGGATTCTACCTCCAGGAAAAGTTTTAACTGTTTGTTTTTTGTTTCTTTGGGGCAGAAAGCATGCTTGTTTTGTTTTGTTTTGTTATTATTTTGGGGGGTTTTGGTGTTTTTTTTTTTGCCATTCTAAGAAAATGCCTTCTGTGTCTGGTTGGCTTGCTGGGTGTTCCGTTAAACGCAGAAGGGAAAGCACTGCCTAACAGGCCAGAAGGCTGGAAATTTTTTTTCATAGTATCTAAAAATGATCGAGGGTAATTTCCTCTGTTGCTGAGGCTTGTGAATAAACACCCAAAAACCAAATGCATTGAGGGTGGAAACAGAAATTGTTCTAAGTGCTGTTTTCAATTTGAGAATGGTTTTCTTTGAAATGTTTTGTCTCAATCCAATTTTCAGTTTCACTTTTAATAATTTTGAAATCAATATTGCTTTAATGTCTTTTCCAGGTACCTTTCTGCATGCACATGTGTGACTTATTGGAAAACATGAGATTCACACGCACAGAAGTTCCATCAGTGTGAGCGTAGGCTGCTCTAATCACAAATGGCAAAACCAGGCTGGTACATGGGACTTGACAAATCAGTTCATCAGACCTTTTCTAACTCTGCCAGGGCAGTCCTGTCTATTAGGAAAGACATTTCAGAAACGTGTACGATTTTTGCTGACTTCGTGTTTTTCTACTGCTGAGTAAATCTGATAATTTTTTTTAGTAAAATCAATCCAATTCTGAAAACTTGAAGCAAAAAAGGAAGGCAAACAAATAACACAAGTTAGAAATGGCTAAAGAATGACCAGGAGTGACTTCAAAATTAGCACGACATTTCCTGTTTTCTGTGGATTGCTTTGGTGTGATGTGTTGAGGCTAGTTTACAGTCAAACAGGAAAGCAGTAATACTATTCTGACTGAAGAGCCTATCCCATAAGGTCAATAAGTATCATCTTTGTTCCCCTAAGTCAGATAAATGATGCTAATTTAAACAGATCTTTCAGGCTGTCTTCTTGATCAGCACCCCCCCTTTTTTTCTTTTTAAGTTACTGTCTGAGTCTCTTTCCTGCCTTCCTCTTTCAGTGGCACTTCTCCCCTGGCCTGCCTCAATGCCATGCTCCATTCCAATTCAAGGGGCGGTGACGGACTCTTTTACAAACTGCCCGGACGGATCAGCCTGTTCACACTCAAGGTAAATGTTGAGTTTCTACTCTCAGTTGAAGGCCAAGGTGCAAGTTCTGCTTGTTATGCATAGCTGCGAGTTAAACTGTTACTGAGCATTGTATGAGCTGAATGTGCTGCGTGTGAGATCATCCTATGAAAGTGTGTCTGGAATTCATTATTTCACTTTAGTTTGTACCTGTCAGCTATATTCAGCCATAGGTGATAACTTCACTTTAAACCCCCTTATTATTTCTTGAATTGCACAAGCAAGATAAATTCTTCTTCCAGTATTTGGAGTTCAGCTCAGGCGGCTGATTATCAAAATAGTCTGTTTCACTCCTTTTCCAACAGCCACAAGGGAATGCAGCCAACCAATAAATTACATTGGTCTGAGGACTTGTAGCTCTGAGTAAAATCTCAATTGGAAAATGTATTTTCATTTTCTGTTTGGTTGGTGTTTCACTGCATTCTGTGTGCAGTTAGCATCGCCATCTTCCTCACATCTCCAGGTCTCTCTGAAATGTTTTTTATTTTAGTCTATTGTCCCAGGAATCATAAATGTTGAAAATATTTTGGGTCTCAGGCTTTTCTTCTGCATCGTTTTGTACTGTTGGATTCCCTGATAAATATCAGCTTAATAGGCGCTGGTGTTTTGGCTATTTCATTTGCATCCTTTTTTTCTTGCTGTCAGAAAATTTTGTTAATTTGTCATACTTTACTGAAAACAGATGGAATTGAAATGGCTTTGATTATACAAGTAGTAAATGCATCTACTAAGCTTGCTGCCTTAGTAGTTGGCAACTCTGGTGTTACCTGATCGTTCAGTAGTAAGAATGAGGTATTTCTCTTCATTAGAAAGAGCTTGCTTGTTTCTCGCAGAAAAGCACGATGTAATCTTACATATTTTGGATATATTTGAGTTATTTACCTAGGAAGTGTCTGTGAAGTGTGCTGATAGTTAGGATGACTCCTTTCCATTAGGAGCCTAAACACGCTTAAAAATATCTTACTGCATCAAAGGGATTAAAATGGGGGAGATAAAAAATCTAAACTAAAAGCTATATCCACTAAACCATCTGTTCCCGTTGGCATAAGCGGTGGTTGTTGGGAGCAAGGACTGTGGTCACCTGAGCTTTGTTTGCCCGTTCAGAAGGATGCTCTTCAGTGGTCTCGGAATCTGTCTGTGCCAGAAGGGGATGAACTGGAGGATACAGCAGATGCAGAAAGTTGTGAGTCCAATGAAGCAAGCACTGTGAGTGGCGATAACGATGGTAAGTGTCTGACAACGTCAGTCTTAAGTTATAAGCATCTACTGCCGTGTCTGACCGAGTGCCCGTCTATTTCAGTGTCTCTGGATGAAACCTCCTCTAATGCCTCCTGTTCCACTGAATCTCAGAGCAAGGCATCCTCCACTACCAGGGAGAGCAACAGAACAGCCTCACAGGTAGGAAAATGTGGGCCTAACGGAAACACAAAGCCTCTGAAGGGGAGCTTTCATTGCTGCATGCTGTTGGGATTAGCATGATGACAGGGACTAGGCATGCTCAGGTGCCTCAGGGAGAGTTATGGGCATGTTTCCCTAGGTGAGGAGTTTCTATGACACGGAGGGATCATATACCAGGAGGTAATTTTGAATGCTCTGCTATTTGTAAATGTAATTAGTGACTGACACGTGAAGATTTACCTAGGAGCTGGGTGGTTCTTTGTTTGGGAAATATGCTACATGGAAGATTAACCTTTCTGTAATGTCTTTGTTTCTCTGTTTTGTTCTCGTTTTCTTTCTGGACCACAGACAACCAAACAAAAGAAAAAGACCGGTGTAATGCTGCCACGTGTTGTTTTAACACCACTGAAAGTAAACGGGGCGCACATGGAGTCTGCATCTGGTGAGCATTGCTTTTGTTTTGGTGATTCTTGCAATGACTATGTAGTTAGCTTCTAATCAGTAGTCCCTAATGGTAAGTTTGTCTTAGTGCTTCTTTAACACCTGCTGATTATGCATGTGAGTGAGTGGTGCTGTTGAGTATATGTTTATCTCTGGACAAAACCTTGTAATAGTGGAACTGTTGTTCTTAGCAGGTAATCTATGTATGCTAAAACCACTCTGCAAGTTGGGCTTCTGCTATTCTTTGCATGTTTTTGTGAAATTGTTTTGCTTTTAGGCTTCACAGGAAGGCATGCTGATGGGGAGAGCAGTAGCACATCCAGCAGTAGCAGCAGCTCTTTGGCCCTGTGCAATGCCACCTTGCGCAGTAGAACAGAAATAAACAGGGATCCACCACAGCTACTGAGAGGTATCCGAAAGCCCACGGCTGGTAAGTGCTTCTGATTAAAGTTAGGAGAAAATCGTCCATAAAAGAAACACATTCTGAGAAAAGAGAACACCAGGGTGCTCTTCCTTTAGTGGGCATGTGACAGTCTTGAGGCTCTTCATCTGGACCTTCCTCTCTGAACCATGGTGAGCCAGTTGTTGAGAAGTTTGCCTAGTCTGAAAAGCAGCATCAAGAACTGTACCTGAATATGACAAAAATACGACCTCATATCAAAACTCTACATGCATGCTTACTGTTAATTAGCGTCTGTTACTGTTAATTAGTGTGAGAGAGCCGTTCTTCACACTTGAATACTACAGTCTTTACTCGTTTTGCTGCAATGGATTATGATGTGGGGTTTTTGCCCATAATGCTGAAATATTGTTGTACAATAATGTTTATCTTATTTGCTTCTCCTTAAACTACAGGGCAAATGAAACGAAACAGGGGTGAGGATATTGACTTTGAAACACCTGGTTCCATTCTTGTCAATACAAACCTGCGAGCTCTGATAAACTCCAGAACATTTAACGCGCTCCCATCGCACTTCCAGCAGCAGCTTCTGTACCTCCTTCCAGAAGTTGACAGACAGGTACGAAGGAGCAGCACTTGGGTGTTTTCCACTCACCACGTAGCCTCTTGCTTGCGGAACATCTGAAGCAAATGTTTTCTCTCTGACCTGTTTTTTGTCCTCCTAGGTTGGGGCTGATGGGCTGATGCGTCTCAGTGGCAGTGCTCTGAATAACGAATTTTTCACCCACGCTGCTCAGAGCTGGAGAGAACGACTAGCTGATGGTGAGTAGGTTTGCTTTCTTCTGTGGTTGGAGAATGGGTACTCATCTTGTGGGCTTTCTTTGTTTTTTCGCTTACAGTTAGCGAATGGAAATTTAGTCCAGTTTGTCTGTATATCTGGCTGTATTGCCCCCAGTTTTTCTTTTTTTTTTTTTTTTTTTTTTGTTAAAATCAAAGATGTGTTTTCCTTAGGTGCCATGGGACCTTCAGAATGGAATGGTGGTGGTGTAAAGTAATGTTAGAATTATCTTCCATTAAATGGTGACCTACATCTGGTGAAACAGAATTTGTTTTGTTTTCAGATTTGCTTGAGGCTGCGTGACTGTCCTTAAGTAGTTGCAGGCAGCTTGTAGATCTGTAGCAGGGTGGAGAGCAGCATGATAACAGAAGATCTCTCCTTCAGAGAGGGAGAGAGCGCTACTGTACTATACTATTAAAACAAAAAAGGTTACATTTGCAAAATTGATTTTATTCGGAACTGAATTTCAGTATCTTGCTTTCATGTAGGTGAATTCACGCATGAAATGCAAGTTCGAATTCGGCAGGAGATGGAAAAGGAGAAGAGAGTGGAACAATGGAAGGAGAAGTTCTTTGAGGACTACTATGGGCAGAGGTAAGAAATTTTGCCTCATCTGTCCTGTGCTATCTATGCTTATGAAGGTGGCAGAGCGTTTCTGCTTGTGGTTACCTGAGAAGATGCAGCATAAACTCCCTGTAAAAATATAGTTGTGGAGTGAATCATTCAGGCTGTTGCTTCAGGGGAATCCTGAAGTGGAATTGGCTTGGTCAGAGCACAGTTTTTATAGCCTATTTATTTTGTTTTCAAGACAAGTGAATACTATTTGTTTTCCATCACAGATCTTTATATTTTCTTATTTTCATCATTCCCTGTGACAGTAATGTGGGATAGCAGATGTACAGGTTATCTCATTGCAGACTGACTTAATGAGGTTTTGATGAGTCTCTGCTTTGTAATGTGTATGTTACTATGTATAGTGGTGACAGTACAGCTATAAATAATAGATGAAATGCTTAAATTAGGATGGGCTTTAGCTTTAAACTAGTTTTTGTGTTTGCCTTATAGGTTGGGCTTGACCCAAGAAGAATCCCAGGAGCAGAATTTGGTGCAAGAAGATGCTGAGAACAGGACAGGACTGTCTGTTAAAGGAGAAGCAAGATTGCCACGTGGTCCTACTACACGGCAGAGAGATGGGCACTTCAAGAAACGCTCCCGGGCCGACCTGCGGTGCAGAGCTAGGAGGAGCCTGTACAAATTACGTGAATCTGAGCAAAAGGAGGCTTCCAAAGAGACTGCCTCTGTGGGACCAGATTCCTCTCTTCGTAAAGAGACCAAACCTGAGATGGACCTGAAGAAAGATGATCCGACAAGCGCTTCTACTGCAGTCCTGAATCCAGAGAGTTCAGAATTGCATCTCTCTCCAGAGACTTCCAAGTCGCGCAGTAAATCGGAAGATCCGTCATTGGCAGCAGCAAGCAGAATTCCTAGTTTGCCCCAGGAGAACTCAGCTCGGGAGTCAAAGGACCAGAAGAGGAAATGCTTTGAGGAGGCTGCCTCTGCATCCTTCCCCGAAAAGAAGCCCCGGCTTGAAGATCGTCAGTCCTTTCGTAACACAATTGAAAGTGTTCACCCAGAAAAGCCACAGCCTACTAAAGAGGAGCCAAAAGTCCCACCCATCCGGGTAGGAAAGAGAATTAGAGCTTCTTGGTGTCTCAGGGCTGTCGTGCTTATTAGCATCAAAACATTATTGAAATGTCAAGTGTTGTCATCTTAGCAGACGTAGTGGAAGGGTTTCATTGGCGGAGCTGGCTGAGTACCTCAGATTACCACAGGTTACTATCTTGTTTAGAAGGGCAAAGAATGGAAAATCATTCCAAGGTCTTTGCACAAGAGCGCAGGGTAACCTTGACTTACTCTGTTAGTTTGCATTTCTGTGGATACAGAAATCACTTTTCCTGAAACTTATTGCAAAAGAGACCTTCAAACCATGGTCTTTGTCCTGTGTAGTTTCCCAATTCCTTTCCTTTGGGAGCAGAAAAGTATTCCTTCTGACTTCTGCTGTTTTAACTAGAGGCATCCATCTTGCTAGCTTCAGTGTAGTCATCCTGATGTAAAGGAGACCATTTTGATTTCTAAAGTTCTGAAAGCAAACCACCCGTTTCATATTCATCTGCTGGCTCTGGTAAAGCAGTGTTAATGCTAAGTGAGCTTTACATATCGCGTGACAGAGCGCATAAGCAGAGGTTACGGGAACCACGCTGCTTCTCTGCCAAAGTTTGTTTTTAAGTTGGAATTTTAACTCTTTATACTGAATTCTCATAACAAGAATTACGATGAACAGATGTTAATAAAATGCATTTTGCTGTCTGGAAGGAGTCGAGCATTAGAACTAAGTTCTTTTCTCTTTCTTTCAGATTCAACTTTCACGTATTAAACCACCCTGGGTGGTTAAAGGTCAGCCAGCTTACCAAATATGCCCCAGGATCATCCCCAACACGGAGCCCTCCAGCCGGGGCAGGAGCGGGGCCCGAACACTCGCAGACATTAAAGCCCGTGCTCTGCAGGCCCGAGCCCAGCGAGAAGCTGCTACAGCTGCCATCGGAGGCGGGGGCGGCCCAGGCGGAGGGAGAAGCACAGACGAAGGAGGTGGCGGAGGAGAATCCAACAGCCACACAGAGCACAGGAGATCAAAGAGAACTCATGGAAAGCGTTCGTCAGATCTACAACGAACACAATTACTGTCGGCTCTCCGTCTAAATGGAGAAAAGGCTGACTCTGAGACGGCTGCTCAGGCAGCTAGCGCGGATTCCTTTGCCTCTTCAACACAAGACTCCTTTTCCTCAAAGAGTGAGAGAAGTGGCATTCCAGAACGCACGGCAGGCACTAGCTCAGGGGAAGCTCAGCCCGTGGCTGGCTCGCCTAGAAGGCAGTTCTGTGATGCTGTGACTGGGTCGTCATCTGACAGCGCAGCTTTGGAGAGGCGGGAGGAGAGCTCTGAACAGCTCCTCTGTGATGCAAGGACTGAAACCCCAGCTTGTGTTGCATCAGAGGAGAGGCAAAGTACAAAGCTGAAATGCCTGGTTCCTCCAGTAAACGGTCTGTCTTGTTCTCAGGTACAGGGAGCTGCGATCAGTCCTACAGGAGATGGGATTCTGTCAGAACTCAAGGATGGTAGCTCTCCCCCAGTACAGTTGGATTATCATCCTGATGTAAAGGAAAATTCCTCCAGTTGTCCTACTCTTCCGCCAGAATTGTCATCAGGTGGTAAAGAATGCCATCAGCCAGAATGCCATGAGCCAGAAGTGATATCTAGATTTAGATGTAATGGCTCTGAAACGTTTGTGGAACAGTGTACGAGAAATGATAGTGATAACTCCAGAACAGCGACTACTGGAGTGGAGAAAGTAATGCCCGCACGGTATCAGTTCACACATCTGCAGGCAGAGAAAGAGAGAGAAGGCCAAACAAGTAATGAAGAACAGAATACAGAGTCTCTGGTGAAATCCTCTTTATGTGAGGACTTCATTTCTCAGAATAGGATAGATAACTCCAAAAAACTTGTGCAGCTGAGAGAGAAGTGCCCCAGAACAGAATCAGAAGATGTGTGTCAGCCACTGAGAGAGACTCAAGAGCTCAAGCTGAACGGAGACGATGAAATACAGAGTACACACAGCGAGACAACAGATACTGCTTCGGATTTTGAAGCTGACATAGCTGATGAGAACATAGAGATGGACGTATGTTTCAGAAGTGTCAGCTGCAGGGAGGTAGCCAGGAAAGACTCCTGTCAGAGTAACATTGAGAGACGTGATAGAGTTAGATCGAAGTTACCTGTGGAAACAGACAGTCTGGCCTATGCTGTGGACTTCCCTTCGGTGGCAGTGATGAGCACTGCACCTCCACCTCAGAGATGGGGGCCGCATGCACCACTGCCCCCAAAATCCGAGCGGCTGCCAGGTTCTGCTCGGCCCATATCCTCTGAAACCAACAGCCCTTTGGTGATGCAGCTGCTCAAGGGGAACCATCCACTGGAAGAAGTCATCCCAGGATCTCAAGCCAGTGTCAAGCTGGAAGTTACACAACCACCTGCAGACAAGCAGTCAGAAAGCCTCTCCGTGCAAGTGGAGAGAGGTAGCAGTTGCTATTTTGGCAAAGAATCTTCTCCAGATGTACAAGGAAAGATAAGCGCCCTAAGCAGGAGTGATGACTTCCACTCAGTGAGATCTTCTGTAGATCCCCAGGAAAAGAAGCGGGGACCAGGGGCAGCATTGCCTAGAGCAGAGGACACGGAGAATCAGTCTATTCCAGAAAAACATTCCAAAATTGACTCAGCTTTAAGCTGCCAAGACCAACTAGCAAATGTGGCAAGTGCCTCTCAGAAGCATGAAGAGATGAGCCCGCAGGAAAGAACATTTTCCTCCTGTAGCTTTGAAGAGCAAAAGGAAGTGTCCAAGATCCATCGGGTGCAGCAGCGCAACCCTCTAACAAATGTTGTCACAAATAGAAGTCCTGAGAAGTTGAACCCATCTCCAGAGCCTCCGTTCTTATCTCCAAATGTGAATTCTCTTGGTCCAAATCAAACAGGGAGTACACCGGCCAATAAAAATTACATTGGAGTTCAAGGCAAAAAGCTCTTTGGTTCTGGTTTTCCTTGCAACGCCAGCGTTAGACTACATCACTCGAGGGCTTCAGATCAAGTTTCAGACATGGGGACCGTGGCCCCCAGCAAACAGATGCCTCTGACCAAGAGCTGTGCATCTGGAGAAGGAATGCCAGGTGTAAGGGAAGATTGGACTTCAAAGCAGCACATGAACACCATGGGAGAAATAAGAAATGAGAACGTGTTGGCATGCGACAGCCCAACCAAGAACAGTGGAGAGAAGCCGAAGGACGCAGCACAAAGCCCTGTGGAGCTAACTGAGCATTTGCAAAGTGTTCCGCTGGTTATGGACCTGCCATTTCTTAAGTTTTCAAGGGAACCAGGGAAAAGACACAATCACCCTTTGGAGCCTTCTTCCATACCTTCTCAGTTCAATATCAAACAAGCATTTTATGGGAAGCTTTCTAAGCTGCAGCTTAATTCCACCAGCTTTAATTATTCATCTAACACTCCAGCTTTTCCCAGAAGTCTTGCTGGAAGCATGATGCAGCTAACCCACAAAGCGAACTTTGCTGCAAACCATAATACATCCCTTTCTGTGCAGATGTTTGCTGATAGCAGCAGTGTTGAAGAAATATCGTTCAAGTGTTCGTGCAGCCTTAAAGCCATGATCATGTGTAAAGGCTGTGGGGCATTTTGTCATGACGACTGTATAGGACCCTCTAAGCTTTGTGTATTGTGCCTTGTGGTGAGATAATAAATTATGGCCATGGGACAAATTGTATATTCAGTGTGTGTATTTTGATAATGACTGACCCTAAAACCTGTACACAAAACGCTATTCTGTTTATAGTAGAAATGCTGTTACACTTTGTTTTGGTGAGGAAAGATGACTTGCCTTCCCACTGAAATCTACAGTGCAAAACCCTTTCTTGCTCACAACTACTCCACTGTCTGTGGGCTGCGCCCCACTGGAGCGATCCTTCTGCTTAACGCTATCGTGGAAATACCGACTGTGCTCTGGTACACGTGCTGAGGCTAACACCTGGCCGGGAGGCAGTTTGCTGTGGCAATCCGTGGACCCTCCGTGGAGGAAGTCTTTACATCCAAAGGGACTGGAACAGGGTGTTTTCTATTTCAGGGCTGCGCTAGGTTAGCCCCTACAGTCTTCCACTCTCCCCTTCTGCCATCTCCATTCTCGGTTTGTGTGGAAAGTGCCGCCGTACAGTAAGTGCGAGCAGAAAGCTGCTCTGCAGGTGACGGTTCTGTACAGGCTCTGCATGCTGCAGGTGGACGTAGGGACCAGAGGAGCACTCTGCAGGTGGAGCCACGTGCAGCTGACCAGGTACTGGATGGAGCCGATTGAGAGGACGCGAGGAGAAAATCGGTGGTGGCACGTGCCAACTGAATGCCTTCTGCTGGTCTGCAGGAAGAGGCGTGGGCCATGGGACTGCGTGCCTGGCTGAACTCTTGGACCAGCTGCTGTGACTGCCTCTTTTGGCTGGCTGTTGCTACAAGTTAGTGGGGAAAGTCAAAGGTTCCTAGAAGCTCGTTTAGGTGGCCAGCGATCTCTGTATTGTAGCTCTGCAACGAGGACCTTAACGTGACAGCATCTGACCACTGGCAAGTGTCTAGCTGTGCATCTGTGTGACGATCATCTAACATTTAAAGCAGTATTTTTTTTTTCCTTTTTTAAAAAATATTTTCATTCTTGGATGTATAAAGTGAATTATTTGGCTCCTGTAAGTATCCTCTATGCATCTGTTTGATCATGTATTTATATGTTGTACACAGTACTGGCCAACTCTGTAAATGGATGTAATGTACATAGAACATAAAGGGTTCTTTTTTTTTCCTTGGATTTTCGGGCTCTACAGCAGTATTGCATTAAAGTGGTGTTAGTTATTAATCTGCATCTGTAGTCAGAGCCGCTGTATTCTGTCTTACCTAGCGTGAGGCTCAACATGCGAAGGTGACTCTCGGTTCTGACAGCCTCCTCCTCTGCCCAGGGCTCCGTGCTGTGTTGTGCAGGTAGACTGTGATGTAGAAGCTCGAGGATGACCCGAGGGGCTTTGCTGAGCTGAGCGTGCTTTACTGGTCACTCCCAGCTCCTTGCCAGCTGTCGCTGTAACCGCATCTCCCGGCGCTCGGCTAGAGCTGCATTGCAAAAAGGTGAAGGGCCTCGTGCAGCCGTGGACTGGCAGAGAGCAGAATCGTGCCTCTCTTCCTCTTCGGAGCAATTACCAAAAGTGAATTGCTTCAACGGGGGCAGAAGTCGGCTGTTCCTTAAGCACACAGTAGCAAGAATTGTGTGTGGGGGGGTGGGGGTATTTTTATTTTTTTTCTTGTTATCTTTTCTAGCTCTATCCTACCTCCCTTCACCGTGCACTTTTTTTTTTTTTTTTAAACTGAGATGCAAGCCCGAGGGATGCAACAGGTTCAGTCTCTGGAAGGGTTTATCCTTAATGCATCTGACAGTCTCATACTGTGGAAGGAGAGAGAGAACCAACTCCTGCGTGCACGCGCGCGCCCTGGGATGAGCTGAAACGCAGTGTTAGTGAGGTGGGAGCGGAGGTGTGAAACCTGCTTACCAAAGATCGGGAGCAGAGCTGGGGTCCTCTGGCTCTGTCTCCTTTGGGGCCACTGTAGTGTACAGATTGAACCGGTCTGGTTTGCAGAGCCCTCCGGGGGGGCCTGCTCATGTATGTCCCTTGTGGTATTGGAAAAATAAACACTCTGTAAAACCTCTTTGTGGTTTCAATCCTCTTTTTCTGAACTCATCCGCTGCGCTCTTTAAGGCAATATTGCTTTTTCTTTCTTTTTCTTTTTTTTTAATCTGGGAGTGCTCCAGAGCTTCTCGGCTCAGATGATTCACAAGGGGGGTGCGTTGCTGTCACAGCCTCATCCCATCATTTTTTATACACTTGCAGGTCCATCATTTTTTATACACTTGCAGGTAATTGAAGACCGTGCGCCTGCTGCAAGCACCGCGTGGCTCTCGGGAAGCAGAGGCTGGAAAGGCTCACGCAGAAGCCGTGTGGGAGATGGGATGCTGCTGGAGCAAGCTTTGCACGAGCCCCTCTGCAGTGACGGCGACCTGAGCCACCTGCCTCTGCCTGGCACCGCGCTGCAGGCCGTGTGCTGGGGCTTCCCCAGTGGCATGGGGCAGAGCCTCTGCTGCTGTTGTACGGCTGGTAGGCTGTGGTACTGCCTTAACAAGTTGAGTAAATGGATCTGGAAATGTTTGCAAAATCATGACAACGTGATACCGACTATACTGTGGTTTTGGGGTGGTTTTTGTTTTTTTTTTTTTTGAAACTACCTGTACATTTACTTTATTGATACGTTCTCTTTTTTTTTCTAGGCAGGAAGCATTTTTAAAAGAATAACGTGAAAGAGCCCGTTATGTGCCTCGCTTCAGGTCTCACCTCGTGGATCTTCCCCAAGGCAGGTGGCGGTGGGGCTGCTGGGAGCGCTCGGACCTGCGCGGCGGTGCAATCCGTAACGGGGCTGTGGTGCTGCAGCTCTGCTCTCTGAGCTCCACCGTGTAATTAACGCCGGGCTGTCTGTGTGCACAGGGAACAGAGCCCACGTTCCTTGGTCCGCCTGCTTTAAAAATACTGATAAGACTGGAAGGGGGGAGCAAAAGCTGAATGTTTGCTCCATTTGAGTGCAAAGGGAAGGTCTGTCCCAGGCACAGGAGAATGTTAAAGCTCTGAATCCCTCGCGTTTGGAGCTGAGATTTGTCTCCGTGTAGCCAGCAGTCCTAGCTGCAGTCTTTCAGCAGAGGCAGCTGGCTCATCGGAAACCCACCGACCTCAGCTGGCTGAACCTCAGCTGCTGCTGCTCCAGGGGTCCTGTCCGTGAGGGGAGCCGTGGGCTGGGGCAGTGGCTGCTCTGGCACTGGCCTGGGAGGGAGAAAAGGGGGCTTGGGAGGGAGAAAAGGGGGTTTGGGAAGGAGACCCGGGGGCTTGGGAAGGAGACCCGGGGGCCGCGGTTTGGGGACGTGCGTGGCATTCTGACTGGCAGCCTGTGTCTGCAAACACAAGTGTCCTTAAAGATACCCAGGTAATTTAAGTAAGCTAAAAAAAAGGAATGCAAAAACTAAGTTGTTACTTAAGGGAGCTTTAAAACTGTTAAATAATTGAAATCAGCAGTTATCTTTTATTGGTGTGGTGAGTGGTGATGTCAGGATTAGTTACCTGCAGAACAGAGGAGCTCAGAGGCTTCAAAGTTAAACTGTTAGTAACGTCTGAATTTCACACAGGATAAATATATATATATATTTTTTCTCCAAGATATTTATCTGGTAAATAACCGATTTTCTCTCTCAAAGGCAGTCTCCTGCCTGCTGTTTGCATCCAGCTTTGCAGCGCTGCGGAGCAGTGGACAGCCCAGCCAAGGCTCTCCGTGGCGGAGCTGCAGAAGCAGCAGCAGGAATTTCCAGAGGTAGGGGAAGGGCTCTGCACGGCCACGCGACTGCGGCCGCTGCTGTCCGTGACTTGCAGCAGCACCTCCCTTGCTTGGATTACAACTTGGGAACAGAGCTCCCCAGGGGCTTAATGTGTGTTAAACCTGAATCGTGTTCCAGGAACGCTGGGCCACACGTTACCTGCAGTAGCTCTGTGTGCACGCAGGCACACGTGTGTTAACGGCAATTAACATGCAAGGCAATTAACATGCAAGGCCCGTCTTGGGATGCGCTGTCCCAGCTGGCTATCGGCGAGTGCAGGTGTTCAGGGCACCCTTTGGCTGCTCGCTCGAGGCTTCGGCGGCAAATCCCTGGGAAGGTCCTGCCCCCGTTCTGCATCACAGGTAAGTGCGTGTGTGTCAAAATGGGACGTTTCCACCTAAGCTGTGATGGGATTTGACTCATCTTTCCTCGGTCCTCCTGGCTCAGCCAGTCACGGATCCCAGTCAGGAGATTTGATCTACACAGTGCTTTGAGATAGACGGTTTATGGATGCAAAGATTTATTATATTTAATGAATAAAGCTGATAACGAAAAATCAGTATTTTCCATGAGGAGAGGGAGAACTTTCCACAAACTTCAATGAAAACTCCATATTTCCACAAAAAACAGACACTTCACAAAATTAATTCTGTCAAAATATAAATTAAGCATTAATCCGTGACTATCCCCACCGGTGAGCGCTAACGCCGCTCTCTACGGTAACTGCAGCTGTCTGTTAAGGAATGGAAAGCACAGCTTATGTCAAAATAATCGCATGGTAATTTATTTTTTTTTAAAAAAAAGACCTAAATTTAGAAGCTGTTCTGGTGGCGGATGACACTGACCTCTCATGTGCTGCGGGGCTGGGGCTGGGCTACGCCTGTGCTGCGGCGAGCAGACGCGGCTGGCGATGGCGCGGGGCGCAGCGGGGAGCGAGCAGCCCCCGCTGGGTCTGATAGCGGAGGAGAGAGCCCTTTTTGTTATACAGTGTTTATTAAGTAGATTCAGTCTTATATATGATATACAGATTCAAAAGAAGAAAAAAAAAAAAAAAAAGGATTCCACATACTTATGAAATCAGTGCATTTAGCAAGTAATACCATGGAGATAACAGCTTGATTAACAGCTCATTGGTCTTTGTTAAGTGAGGGGAACAGGGAGTTGGCCTGTGCTAATCATTCCACAAACAGAACAGAATTAAGTTGCATCACATATATAATAGACACACATTCTAAGAATTAAAATATTAAGCCACATTTACTGGAAAAATCCACAGTATATAACACAAATAACTCTTATCAAGCTCGTTGAGGAGGAAGTGCTCATCTGCTTAAGAGCCACATTAAGTTGCATAGGTGCCTATCTGCAAAAATATCATTTTGAAATGAATCAATTGATTAAGCAATAAAGTGTCACCTTAAAAGCTGGATTAAGTGCCATATGCCTTCTCTCTGGCCACTCTGGAAAGCGCTGACTTTCCGAAGAGCCATCTTCTGCTTCGTTTTGGAGCCCCTCCGTCTCCCGAGGGAACGTTCTCCTACCATTTTAATCTGAAATTATCGTCCTGGGCGATTTAACCGTGTTAGTTAAAGTATGTTTCCAATTATGCTGATGAGTGTTTCCCCCCCTGCTTCCTCACGAGCCCCCAGTTGGCTCGATTGTTCTTCTCCATTGTTTGGACCCTAAACTGAGCTGGGCAGCTTTCACCTCTGTGCCTCCAATGTCAGAAGGAAGATGGTGAAATATCAGGACTGTGCCATTTGTGTTTGGAGGTCTGGGTACTGAGGGAACTGAACTTTAATTCTCGTTTTGCAGCCAGTCTCTAAATTGGCCACTGGAAAAAAAAAAAAAAAAAAAAAAAAAAAAGTGATAATATCTTGTGCAAAACCCAAAGCTGCTTAAAGGGCGTTTCAATTCTGTGGGGTCTTCCTTAAGGTAGGGACGTGTGTCAATGAGGGTGAGTGAGTCTGTGGCTTTGTTAAGCAGACGAACCGGGTGAGGTGCACCTTCCTCTTCAACAGCAGGTCTTGCAGAACACACAGGGGCCGGGAGTTCTGTACATGTAAACAGTACACTTTCACTGAGTCCAAAATTAGGAGCAAAAATACAAAGGTTCACATTGGTCTTAGGTAGATACAGGCGAAGAACTGAGCTGTACAGCTCCGAAACAACCAAACAAAAGTTTCTAAAGCACCACTAAATTATATAAAAATCAGACCATGGACGGATTGTAGTTGGTATTCTGGTGAAATACTATGCTACCTTGTAAAAAGTTTTACAAAAAATTACAAATCAAAAGTATATTAACCCTCTGAGTTCAAAGCAGCATTTTTGTAATGAACTGGTACTAAATCCGACAGCCACCCGTGGGAGGGAGGTGGCCCTTTGGATCGGGGAGGTACGAGTTACATCTGCTCGGAATCCCGGGAACGCTCTCCCATGTAGAAACACCGTCATGGGAACCGCACATCCAGGGCAGGATGGTTGTATTAAACAAAAAAGAAAACACCAAAAAAAATCTATTTTCTCGATCCGTGATTAGCTTTTCTTAAACAAAAAAACATCCAGACCATTTGCTAACCCAGCATTCTCCTTTCACCTCTCAGAAAATCTGGAAAGCTGTTGTATTCTGCTCCTGCTCACTCCTTGGTGAGAACCTAGACTAGATCCTGACCCCTTCCTGCCTGGGGAGAGCACAGGAACGTGGCTGTGAAACAGTCCTGGCCCGCCGAGGAGCCACAGCTGGGTGCAGATCAGGTGAAGAGCACTGAGATGTTTGGAGCTTGCTCCAAAGAAACTGTAAAGCTGTGGCTCACAAAAAAAAGATTTAAAAAATAAAAAAAAAAATCCCTGACAGAGAAATTCGTAGTCAATCTCGTTTGTTTCATAACTTGTCACAGATGTGGCTGTCACCAGGGCTTTGGAAATCTGAGTCTGTACCATTCAGCTGCAAGTTATGAACATCAGTTGTTGTGACAGGGTAGACTGTTTAACATCCTTCCTATGCAACCATGAGTCTCATCTGTGTTCTACCAGCAGTTTAAAAAAGTGTAAGAGCTACTAAACTTTAATACATGCTAAGACAAGTTCAAAGGTGATCTGGTCAAGACAGCTAAAACTGGTATAAATAAAACTTGAACCAAACTGTAGCTGATGTCGATCTGTTCATAAGCCCCTGGGTAACCTCTTTTTCGGTGAGCTGGATGGCAAAGCTATGGCTAAACGTTCTTCGGGGCCTCTTACGGGAGCAGAGGCACCACTTGGGGTATAATGGTAGAGAGAGAGAATTCTGGGACAGCGATTGTCTCTGCCTCTCTTTCTTTAACATTAAGACTTTCACAAATGGCTGTGGTTACATATTTTGTAAAAGGTTTGTTACTTCATGGTATTCACACAAAAATAAATATTTACATAAATTCCAAGTATGGGAGGATGCAGTGGGCAAACCAAGCAGGCTTGTGAAGTGCTGGGGAAAGCATTGAGTCTGGAACCTGGCTCGCGTGCGGCCGCCGGGGCCGGGGTCCTGCTGCGGACCCCAGCCCCGCTCCCCTGCCTGCCGGGCCGGGGGGAGCCTGGCCCCAACCCGGGGTGCTCCGAGCGGGCGCGATGCTCCCCGATCCCGCACCAGCACGGCGCCGGCAGGCCTCCACCTTGCCTCTGCAGGGACGCTCGGACTGCGCGGGACGGCCGGGAGCCGCGTCCCTTTTCTCCAAATGTTAGGGGGAAGTTTAAGGTTTGGGGAAAACAGTCAATGCAACGGCTCGTCCCTTCTGATGCCGGGCCAGGCAAGCCTGTCCTCAAAAGCCGGTGGCTCTTTCTGTACTGAAACTAAGAACCGGGTCTAGGTTTTGTTTTTCTTCCAGTGTGTCGGGCGTTCAGTTGGCTACAAGGGCTACTGAACGAGCTGCCCGGGTCCACTCCTGGCGGGGGACCGGCCTCTGCTACCTGTAACCGCCCCGGGCCGTGCCAGCAGGGCTCTCTGCAGCTCCTGCCCGCGCGGCGCTCGCCCTCCGCAGAGCAGCAGCCCTCATCCTCAGGCTCAAAGCAGCCTAAAAAGAGAGGAAAAAAAAGAGAGAAAAAAAAAAAAGAAAAAGCTGGCTCCAAAGAGAGAGAGTATCTCTGGTCAAAATGAGCTATATATGGTTTTCTACTTATCAAATCGATCTCGTGGTGACAACTCCTGCCCTTGAGCAGGGCCGGGAGGAGCCAGGCCAGCACTGGGAGGGAGGCGGCGAGAAGAATTGGCGGTGTCAGGCAGCACTTCTTGCTGCTCTATATGGCTACAGAGCGCCTTGCATTGCTTGGCTCTGCTCGGCATCTTAGTGCCTGAGCGAAGTCCCTGGTTTTAGCAGCACTGGTAGTAGGTATTGCACTGAGCAAAACGAAGTGCATTATTGGGGGAGAGGGACGGAAACGGGGCAGAATGGTGACCAGACTACGTTTTGTGTTTTGTTTTTTTCCACACTTTGGGAATTGTGGGCTTGTTCCAGGACTGTGGCCGGGGAGGGGGGAGGATCCTGGGCCCTGGAGGGCTTTTTTGTCAGGTCTGCTGCCGAGCGGTGCCTGAACATCTTCTGGGAAGGAGCGAGCCGCTCGCTGGCGGAGCTTGCTTTCACGCAGAGAGTCCGCGTTAGCCTTTATTACACCCGTGCGTGGTTTCTAAATAGTTTATTCTCTTGTTGCAACCCCCAGTGTCGGTTTCACACAGACTTTTGAGCACAGCCTCCCTCGCCGAGGAGCGCGGCGCGAGCGTGGTCAGCGCGCGCTGGGCCAGCGGCGGCGCCCCGGCGGGACGGAGCGCGGCGCCGTCGGTCCTTGGCTGCTGGTTTGGTCCCGGGCTCCTCCGTGCTGTCCTGTCCGCTTGTCTGCCACGCTTACAGTCACAGAGCCAGCTCGGGAGTCCTGGAAAAAGCCCACAATGGAGTGTGAGGTAGAATACAGATGGTGAACGCGAGACAGTGTTTCTCAGGTGCTTCCTTCCTTCCTTCTCTGATCTGCAATGACTTAAAGGAGCGTGAGACGTCCTTCTAGCCGTTCTGCTGAGCTTGCCGAGTCTCTGCAGGAGATTGAGCCCCCACTGCTGCTGCTACACGGGGCTGCTTAGCGCGAAGGTCTAAGCAGGACGCTCCCTCCGTTGGTCAGCTTCCACCTGCGCTTACCGGGGGCTGAGCAACCTACAAGCGCGAGGGCTGGAGGGCAAACTCGCACCCTGTGGGACAAGGGCTCCCCAGAGAAACAGGCATAGCTGCCTGGAAATTAGTAGTGTAGTGATATGGAATGTGTTATTTCACAGGAATAAATTCCTTCCGATCAGACAGACAAAAAAACTGGCAATCTGTACAAACTCAAAAGAATCCATTTTCAGAAAAATAAATTACTAAGGGGAGAGGAGGGTCCATTTCTCAATAAATATGTGATTCAGCTCACCTAAGACTTGGAAATTATCTGGGGACGGGATTCTAACATTTGGGTCCACAAAGGTTATTCTAAATACATCTGCAGCCCCAAACCTCCCCAGGCTCCCTTCTGCCCTTGAAAGTCCCACATCCTTCCAAGCCGCAGGTTTGGCTTCTGGTCAGCTGGACGCACGTGTGGTGGTACGGTTCAAAAATGTGTCCTTGTGCCTGAAGTCCCAGGTGCTTGGAGTGTAAAAGAAAACGGGTCTTTTGGATTCCACCTTCTAAAACTACATGTACCCACTGCTTCACGGGAGGACGATGGTGGTCCTGAGCAGGACACTGCTGGGAGCCTCTTTCTAGCAGGTATAAATTGTCTTCTTGACAGAGGAGCGACGCAGACAGGAGGAGTCAGTTCTGCTGTAAAATGAGGTTTTCCAGTTCATCTGCAGATCGGAGCAGAAACGCCGCGGACTCCCGGTAGCCGGCGATCAGCTGCCGCACCGCGCTGATCTCCGTGGGGCTGAGCTGGGCAGCCTGCATTCCCCTGCTGGTGCTGTTGGACGGGGCCGTGCTGGAGGCCCCCCCTTTCATGCTGAGATCAGTCGGACCTGCCAAGAAGCGAGAGGGAAGCTCAGGACGAGGCAGCAGGTCCCCACCCGGACCCCGCAGCGAGCCCCCGCGCCGCAGCGCTGCGCGCGGAGCTGAGCACTGGTAAGCGGCTGCCTCACCACCAGCCACAAGGGAAGGGACTTTTGAGTCAACATTACAAAAATTACTGCCTCATCTGCTCTGCCGAAAGGGAGGGTTCGTGACCGCCGCCTGCCAGCCCCGAGCTGCCAGGCACGGAACCTGCACTGCCTGCCAGGGACGTCCCTGCCCCTGCCCAAATCCTCCAGTCTCTGTTTTTTCCCCTGCACGTGACAAGTCACATCCTGCCCAGGGTGCATTTCCCTGTTTTATTGTTGGGTAACTGCAGCCCGTTGGAGCCTGGGGGCACTGGCCAAGAGGAGCCGCTGTGCAGGCTGCTGGCTCGGGCTGCCCGGACACACGGCGTGGGCAGGGCTGGATGTGCTCGCTGGGCTGTACGTGTCCCTGGCTTGGTCCATACATGAAATGGAGTCCTGCAAAACAGTCTGCTTCATGGGCAGGGTAATTTTTTTATCTGAAGTGTTTCTCTGCTCTACCCCTGGCGCGTGAGTGGCTTCCAAACACGCGGGCGTCTGCCTGCGGGGGGGCACGGGACGCTACCGCCGGCCCCAGCTGCAGAACTGCCCCCGCACCCCAGACCTTCAGCCTGCACAGAGCCACGCAACGACCAAGCTCACAAGACCTGGGCAACGTGTTCCAGTCACTGCTTCAGCTGGATGCACGTTGGTGTGCACAAGCACACGTGTGCAGTTTTGGTAGCTGCACTGGGAAGGCTTTGGCAGCAAAGCTGGTGCACAGCCTGAGGAGCACAGTCCAGGTGAGAGCAAGGGGGAAGCCGCGTTTCTTTCTGCGTTGGACCGAGAGAGTCCAAACGAGGTGCAAGAACCGCAGGATCAGCCAAGCACTAAGAGAGCAGGGGAAAGGAGCGTCCTAACAATGCGGCTGCATGCAAGGAAGAAGGCAGAGCTGGAGCCTGGGGGTAAGGAGAGGGCCCCGAACTCATCCCCCAGCGTGAGCCGGAGCTGCTGGAGCAGATGGAGCTGCTGCAGAAAGGCTTTAGGAGAACCAAGCCCCAGCTGCACGGACCACAGCAGTGTGCAGAGGGGTGCAGGAGGAGCTGGGGGCACCAGAAGGGCCCCGGGGGGAGCAGCAGCAGGAGGTGAGCACCAGGAAAAGCAGCGTTGGAGCAGCAAGAGGCGAGGGAGGAGCGGAGCAGGAGGAGGCCTTACACAGCAGGCTCCGCAGTGCTGAGAGGGGAGCGCGGGTGAAGGGGAGGAGGCTGCCAGGCGAAAGCAATCTCACTGGACAGAAAAGGCAGCAGGAAAACGAGCCCGTGACACCCCCCCAGCTCACCGAGGAGGAAGGAGCTGGAGGGGGGAAATGGGTTTGAGCAAGAATTGCCTTCGGTGGGGGATGGAGGGAGGAGGCAGCCCGGGGGCAGCAGCCCCCTGCGGGCTCCATCCTGCCCCATGCGAGGGCAGCGTGCTCGCACGGTGCTTGGGCAACAGAAAAAAAAATGGGAAGCAGAGGTTTAAAAATCCATTAAAAAGAAGCAAATTTGCTGATTCTGCTATAAACTGAGCCTGTTTGCTCCTGCTGGGGCTCTCGGCGGGACGTGGCTGCAGCTGTTTGCTGTCTCCTGTCCAGGGACCGCTGGGTGTCCGTGCCCAGCAGGAGGAGGGCGGCGGGGCCGGGGCTGTGCGTGCTGGGCTGGAGGGGGCCCGTAGCTGCCTCCACGGCAGCCAGAAGGATTAGGTCTCAGCAGCTGGAGGCCAGGGTGGGATCTTTATTCAGGGTTAAGAAGCATTAGGAAGGGATGATAAGAGTTAATCCCAGACAGGCATCTCTCAGGACTCTGGAAATCACATCCCTTCAAATCCTCCCTCCACCAGGGAGGGCAGGGGCAGGAACCGGGGTGCACGGGGTGGGTGAAGGCAGAGCAGGGCTGCGAGGGACCAAGGTGGCCAGCGGGGCTGCTCGTGGCGATGGGGCCATATGGCAGGCCGGGGGGCGAGCAAAGCCAAAGGGGGTGCTGCCCAGGGAGCTTTGCGTTGCCTGTTCCCATTCCCATCTTCCCCACGTGCCCTGCTCCAGCCCAGGCTGCTCCGCTCTGCTCACTTGCTCATGGCTTAGCTGGCCCCACGTGCCTTGCCTGCTTTCTCCTACAGCTTTCTCGCCTTGCAGCATCCGTTCTGTTTCCCCAGCTGCTTTTGCCATGCAGCCCCTCGCCGTCCTGAGCTGCAGCCAGAGCTGGCTGTGCCCCCAAACTGCACCAACCCCGTCCTCATCCCCGAGAGCAGGCGATGAAGGCTGGGGAGGGAACGGCTCATACCAGCCATGAGATCAGGGCGGTGATAGGCACTCGCTCTGTTAATTATTAATAGCTGGTACAGATTCTCTTTTTTTTTAAGTGACACTCCTTCACTCCACCAGTTCCACCTAGACTGTCCTTCCAAGTTCAGGTCAACAATTAACCGCTTGCTAACGAGGCGAGCTGAACCGTGGGGCAGAGCCCTCCAGGGGCTGCCGAGGCAGAGGGGCTTTTCGGAGAGGCTCTGCGGGAGCGGGGCTGGGTGCTGGGGGGCCGGGGGCCACTCACCGTTACTGTGGTTCCCTGTCTGGAGCGGCGCGGGAGGCTGCAGGCTGCCTCCCAGGGACCCGTAGCCACGGTAGCTGTAGTTCAGGCTTCCATTGATGTAGACGGGGTCTTGGGAGTAGGACGAGGCTGGCAGTGAATAGGAGGAGTGGGTGATGGCTGTGGAGTCTCTGGAGTGCTGCTTGTCGAGAGCGATCGGCTCATCCTGCACAGGGAAGCAGAGGCTGGCTGCAGCGAGGCCGGCCTCCCGCAGCAGGAGGCTGCGAGGGCTGACGCGTGGCCGGGACAAAGCGGGGCTCCCGGCCCCAGCACGTGCCGCAGCTCCCCGCTCTGCAGCCCTGGGACTTCGAGGAAGGCTTTTGAAATCACTTTGCCAACTCGCTCCAAGTCCTCCCGCTCTCCCCTCCTGCCCCGTCTCACGCCCTCCCGCCACGAGCACGCTACCTGCGAGGTCTGGTAGATCTCCAGCCGCATCCTCTTGGCTGCTTTCCGCGTCTCGCTCTCGCAGGCGGCGGCCAGGATGTTCTCGGCCATGGCTGAGGTCAGGTGCGGAGGCGTGGGCCGGGTCTGTGGAGACACAAGGGGAGAGCCGTGCTCAGGCCCCGCCGCCAGCCCCCCGCGGCGAGGCGGGACGCGGGGCGGCCGCTCACCATCTCCATGCCGTTCTTCTTCATGCGGCGGCAGGACTTGAGGTACGTGCGGATGCGCTTGCGAGCCCGCTCCTGGAACTCTGGGAACTGCCTGCTGCAGGACTCGATGATGGCCTGGATCTTCTCTTTGGGCTGCTTGGAGATGGGAACCATCCGGTCCAGGTTCTCGTCCACGAAAAGGCGCACAAACATCTGCGGAGCACAAGGACGCGAGGTGGGAACGCTGAACCAGCGCATGGCGGGCTCACCGTCCCCGCGGTGCCATCCTTACATTGAAGGCCTTTAGCCTCTCCGGGTCCATCCCTTCTGAGTCATTTATCTTATCGTTGTCCTCGTGGTCATCGTGGTCGTCGTCATCTTCATCGGCCGTGGGGGCCCTGCCGACGGTCAGGTCCTCGGGGCAGCCGCTGACTTCGGTCTTGATGGAGTCGTAGCTGCCGGAGCTGTACGGCGGGGACTGCGAGGAGACGGGGGTTACCGTGGGCATCCCGCACCACCCCGCGGGCACAGCCGTGGGACGGGCAGCTCAAAGCCCTTTTCCTTGGCTCGCTGTTGCTGTTCCCCTTCCTCACGTCCCAGCCTCCCCCCTCGCAACCCAGCCCGCGCGGGGGATCGGGACCGCGCAGCCCAGCCCAGCCCCGTACCTCTGCCGTGGTCTTCACCGCGTACTTGACCCTGCTGCGCAGCCCGTCGGTGCTGCAGCTGTCCGACTGGTAGGAGGGGGTGACGTGGGCAGGCGTCAGCTTGTCGCAGAGGTTGATGGGCTGGTCGTCGGCCGAGGCGGTGAAGTCCATGGGGGCCGCGGTGCCATTGCCGTTCATTTCGGGGAAGGCGCTGTCGCCCTGCGTGCTGCTGGAGGTGGAGGGGTTCAGGGTGGAGGAGCCATTCCCGCTGCAGCTCTCTGACGAGGAGTCATCTGCAAGGAGAGACGCACCGTCACCCCAGGGATGTCCTGAGGCCACGGCCCCGAGGTGGCAGCCCCGGCCCCCCCACCATGTTCCCCCCCGAGCCCGGCTGGACGTACAGCACGGCCGCGGTGCTGCTCGGAAAGGCCTGGCCTCGCTGCGAGGTGCTCCGGGACAGACGGCAGAGCCAGCCCTGGACTCTTGCAGGCAGCAGCCGGAGGCTGTAGGGCCATCACGTTACGGCTCCGCTGCCTCGTTCCTCAGAGCCACCGGACATGGCCGCTCCCTGCACCCTCTGCACCACGGCCAGCTGTCCCCCTGTCCCCCTGTCCCTCTGGAGGTGACAGTCCCACCGTCCGCACCTCTGCCCAGGGCCGTGGCGCCCGGGCTTGAATAAGAACTTTGGAATTTGGTCCTTTTAGGTTTCTGTTTGCATTGCAGGGAGGAGAAAGGGGCATTTCCTCTCCCCGCCTGGGTCCCTCGCCTCCGAAAGCTTTCACAAGGGGTGCACCTGGCACGGTTTGGGACCAGGAGCAGGAGGGAGGAGATGAACTCCAGCACCCAGGGAGCCGCAGCGAGGACCTGCCCCTCGTGTGAGCACAGGCTCACATGGGGAGGAAAAAGTGGGCTCGTGCAGCCTGGAAGCTTTGGGAGCTTTGTGAACAGCCTGCAGACCCCTTGGCAAGGCTCCTCGGGCATGCTGCTGGAGGAAGGGGGCAGGGGGCTTGCACACACCTCCTGCCGGTCCCCCCCAGCTCAATACCCAACTGACCTCGACCACCCGATGTGGAAGATCTCCTTCCCTGCCCACGTCCCCGTGCCCCCAGCACCAACCACGCACCGACCGCAGCCCCCTTTGGGGCTCTCTCGTCCCCCTGTGCTGTGCCCCTCCCGGGCTCAGCCCCCCCCCAGAGCCACCAAGGTGGCCGCTCCCGTCCCTCCCTGCCCTCCCTCTTCCCGCTGCTGCTTTTCCAAATGCAAAGCTCTGCTGGCAGCCGCGGCCTCCCCACGGTGCCCCATTGCCCATGCAAAACATCGCCCTTGCCGCACCCCGCGGGCCCAGCCCCGGCGGCACCACGCGCCCTCCCCTGCCCCAGCCCCGCTTTCTCTTTCTCCATCCGTTCACACGCCCGGGTCCTTGGCTCTCCGCAGCCTCCCATGTTTGTGCTGCTCTGCCTGGCTGCAGCAGAGCCCGTCCCCGTCCCCGTCCCCATCCCCTGTGCTGCCAGCAGCCCCACGCCCAGCAAAGAGCCCAACCCCAGGCCAGGGACAACATCTTCAAACCCCGCTCAGCCCCTGCCCCTGCCCTCCCCCTCGCTGCAGTAAATCCTTTATTTCATTAGGTGCCTCCGCGAGAGGGAAAGGGCGAAGCACGTGGGGAGCCGCTTCCTGTGCAAGTGTGCGCCGAGCTGCGAACAAAGAAGCTGCAGCCGGTGACAAGCAGATGGCGGTCCCTGGTCCCTGGTTCCCGGTCCCTGGTCCCCAGTCCCTGGTCCCCAGCCCCAGGGTCAGGCTGTGGGGTGGCCCCGGCCCCGTGCCGCCAGCTGCCAGCACATGGGCTCAGAGTCCAAAGGTGTGCGGGCGCGGGGCAGAGGGACGGTGCCCGGCTGCTGCCACCCTCCTCCTCCTCCTTCTCGCTCCCCCCGCGGCCAGCATCTGCAGGGACCTTTAACGAGAAGCTGCAGTGAACTTTCCTGTGGCCCCTGCGGAGGCTGCGGCAGTGCAGGACTTTGTATCCCTTAAAATAAACAGACTTGAGGACGCTCAGGCATCCGAATAGACCGTGGGGGCCGGCCAGGGCCAAGCGTGTCCCGAACCGCCCCAGCACAGGAACGAGCGCTCCCTGCTCCAAGACTGCTCCATCCCCTGCAAGCCCCCGAATTAAAGCATCCCCGCTCGAGTTCCCCTTCCCTTCCCTCTCCCTGCCCCACTCATAGTCTGGGAGCAGGCAGCAGCCCCGGCTCCTGGCTGAGGCGAGCGCAGGCTCCACACCCCGGGCACCCTCCATGGCCCTGTCCCCGTCGGGTGCTGCAGCCCGGCCCATGGCACGATGCCGGAGGTGCTGCCCGCAGGGCTCCAGGGCCAGGGGCATGGAAGATGCCCTCAGGCTTTGCTCTGCAGCCAGCAGCAAGGCTGCCGGCCCCAGCTTAGCTCCCCAACATGCTCCCGGCTGCTCCGCACCCGAGCCCCCCCCAGGGGCAGGCACGTGAGCTTGTGGCCAAACCCAGCACGGGCTCCGTGTCCACGACTGGCCGCGGCTCTGCCTCCCCCATCCCGTCCAGCTGGGGCTGGGCACTGCAGCCAGCGTGGGTGCAGGACCCGTGCCAGCTCAGGGCAGGCGGCCGCGACACAGAGGGCTGGCGGAGGCTGAGCCTCGTCCCTCCCCCTGCTCCTCTCCCAGCCCAGAAAGGGCTCAGAGGGAGGCTCCGGCCTCATCCTGCGATGCCTCTCGGGGGGATTAAGGAGCATTAGTGCTGTGCGCGGAGGCACGAGCCGCACACCGGGCCCCATCGCCAGCCTGGGCACAGCCACAGCAACCACACAGCCGATCCGTGCCGATGGCAGGGACCTCCCGGGGCACTCTCAGGCTGCCCTGCCCACCCCTCCGGCCTCCCCCTGGCCCCCAGCTCAGCCCCGTTGCCATCACTGGTCCTGCGCCGGCTGCTCACACCGGGCAGGGTGCAGGGGGAGGCACGGCCCTCCCGGCTTCCGATGTCTCGGGGTTGCCTTTGTGTTGCACAAAACACGCACAGCAGCTGCAGACCAGGTTTCCAGCCAGTCCCACCGCGTTTACAAACCTTGGCTTTGCTACAGACAAAAAATATTGAAAACAAACACGAAGGGGTGTTAAGGAGCCTGTTCAGGTGGGATACGGAAATGAGATGGGAATCGAACATAAGGGACCAGCACCCACTGCAAGAACGGTTTTGTTTAAACTGAGGATGAATGGACGTAAATAGCGAGGTCTGTAAAGCCACCAGCTACAGATAATTTTCTTAATTCTTCACTTTTACGGGTTGTGCTCTCCCAGAAGCTCTGTTCGTAGAGCGGTGGATTAATCTCAGTCTTGTGGGCAGAGAACCGGCTGCAAATCCAGATTGCCGAGGACCTTGGATCAGAACGGGAATGGCTTCAGCCAGCTTAAAAACGAGGAAGCCCTCGGGAGGGAGCGCTGGGGCAGCTCCGGCCCACGGCCAGCAGCGAGCGGTGCCCTGGGGGGCCGGATCTGGACCCCCCCCCCCTGCATGGGTGCTGGGACCAGACTTGGGTGCTGGACCCAGGGCTCGCTTGAGCCACAGCGGATGCTGTCAGAGAGCCCTGCCCCGCGTCCCCTCCACCGGGGACGTGGCATCTGAAGGACCGCGGGCAGGGGTGAGGGAGGGCCGCGCTCCCAGACACCGCCGCCGAGACAGGCACACCAAACTTCTGCGATTCGGGAGCTTTTCTGCAAACTCCCAGAGCGCGCCCAAAACACACAGATAAATAGCAGGGCTCCGCGAGCAGCAGGAGAGCACAGCCAGGCTGTGCAGCCATGAATATATTCATTATCAACCAGCACGAGTCTCGTGAGCTCTCTGCTCGCGGCTGGAGTTTGGCTGAGCGAGGAGCCCCTCTAATGAGGATAATTGGAAGCCCCTCCGCTCCACCCCCACGACCTAATTGAAGCAGATGGAACTGTAAAAACAATGTCACTTCGGGCTGGTTTGATCTTTCAGTCGGGAAGCGAAATATTTCATTCCCCTATCGAACCTCCGGAGCCGGGGCTCCGCGGGCAAGGGGGCTGCAGGCGGAGGAGCCCCTGAAAGCCATGGGCGCGTGGACGGGCGCAGGGGCAGGGGTGGAAGCACCCTCGGCACAGGATCCCCGCTCCCTTCAGCTGCGGCCACGCCAGCGCCAGCTCCACGAGGGGCGAGGGCGAGCGGCGGCTGCGGAGCGGGGAGGCAGCGCCGGGTCTATTGTGGCCTCCGTCCCTCCCCGGCTGCGCCAATCCCAGGGAAGCGGAGAAGCAAAATGGCTTCTTGGGTAGTGGTGATGGGGGAGGAGGGGATCAGTCACTTATTAAATGAATTAATCAGGGCTCAGCGTTTTCATTTTGAAGAGGCTTCTGGATTATCCTTGATTTCTGTGACACTGGATTTGCAGAGATCAGGAGAGGAAGGGGAGATTTCCAACACCTGCTCCCCGGGAGATTTTACGGCAGGGAAGTGGTTGGGTTTAACATCTATGTCAGCGAGGGCCACCGCGCCGCTGTCCAAAGGCAGAATTAAAGATGAATGGGGCAAATTGTTCCTCCTCCTGTCACATCTCCAGAGCGAAGACAAAACCTCTTTTGACTTGGAAAACAATGAGCTTATGTAAGAGCCAGCGGCCCACGGAAACCTCGCCGCAGCCCCGCACCGCCACGGCGGGGCAGGGGCCACCGAGCCCCAAGCCGGGACCGGGACTGGGACAGGGGGCTCAGCCCCTGCCCGCCCACCCATGGCTGGCACTGGGAGCACTGGGGTTCCAGGGAGCCCCCCGCACTGTCCCGGCTGTGCCCACCCATGGCCATGGCGGTGGCAGAGGTGGCCGTGCCCATCGCTGGCCGTGCCCAGCGCCGTGTCACCCGCACGGGCTGGGGCTTCGCATCCAGCCTGCAAACGACTGTCAAAAGTGTTCAAAGCATCCCACAGACGTCTGACTGTAACAACAGCCAGGAAGATGAAAAGTGCCATAAATTATTCACTCACAAAAGAGACGAGAAGGGGGAAGGAGGGGAGGAGGAAAGCCTGCGAGGAAGGGATACTTAATACAAATTAGAGAGACGGAGTGGGAAAGGGGGCCTCGCGGGGGGCCACTGCTGGGCAGGAGCACGGCTTTCATCAGGCACAAGCGGGCGGTGTTCCAGGGCCTCGGCACCCAAGAGCAGGGTGCTGAGCGGCCGGGGGGGACGTCTGCTTTTCTCCAGGCCCTGCCCGGCTGATTTCCTCCAAGACACGCAAAAAAAAAAAAAAAGAAACATCGCTGGGAGATGCGGAGAAGCGGGGCTGGCCAGCATCCAGTTGAGACACTGTATTTCCTGTCTTCCTCCGTTAATGCAAACCTCGTTACGTCCCAGCCGAAACCTCCATCCTCCGCCCGCCCTCCCGGAGCCCCCGGCGAGCCGGACACCTGGCACGGCTGGGCACGGAGCGCGGCCGCAGGCGGGCCCGGCCGGACAAGGCAGCGCTGTGCGGCCGCTGCCCCTCCCCGGCACCCCCCGTGCCCCCCGGTGCCGTCTCCCGTGGCCGGAGGGAGCGGGCACAGGGTGCGGGGCCTCGCGGCAGACATCTTCCCTCGTGCCGCAGCTGCAGGAGGCCTCGTGGCTTGGCTTTCCCTTGTCCCTGCCGCCGGGAAGGTGGCAGTGGGTAAGGGGTTCGGGGCACCCTGCTTAGCCAAGGCATGTTCTGAGGGGCCACCCCACTGCCCGCTGGGCAGGCTGGGGATGCTCAGATTCAGGGGTGGAGGTGGGGGCACAAGGATCAGAGGTGCCCAGCTCTGCGCTGCTGGGTCTGCACCCGGGATAAACGATGGGACAGAGCTGGAGGCAGGCACAGGGAGCCTGGTGCCTGGTTCAGCTCCAAGGGCGGGTGAAGCTGGGGTCCCTCAGCACCAGCGCTGCATTCCTCAGGCTCCAGAAGCAGCTGGAACGAGGGTGCCTGCTGTTGGAGAGGGCCTCTGATCCCCCCCGGTTCAACAGAGGTGCCCTGGGGAGAGGTGAGGGCACAGCGAGCCACCAGCCCCATACGGCCCAGGCAGGGCAGAGGGGGGAGGACAGCCCCGAGATGGGGTCTCCAAGAGGGTGAAGTCCCACATGGGTGCACGGAGCCCTGAAAAGCAAGAATTTGGCTTTGGGAAAAGCACAGATTCGGTCAGGGCCTGCAGAATCCTTGCAGCAAGATGTGGCCGAGGTGTCAGGGTGGCCGGACAGCACGGCTGCGGCGTGGGGCAGGCCGAGCTCAGCGTGCAGGCACTGCCTGGCTTCTGGCGAGTGTTTTTCCAGAGGCTCGCTCCTCTCCCCAGAAATCTCCCTGCTGTGTCAGTGCCGCAGGGAGCCTGGAGATGTGCAGAGAGTCAGAGGCACCTTGGGAAATGGTGCTGCGACCAGGAGCCACGGCACGTGTGCGGTGCCAGAAGAAGTAGGACAATTCGGTGCTGCCCCTGCCATTCCCCAGGTGTCCTGAGGAGCTGCAAACCCCCCCATTCCCTGGGACAGCATCTAGGAATAACGCCCGCATGCACTTCCCCGTGGCTCCTCCTCAAAGCGCTCCCAGGGGATGTCCCCAGCACCCAGGAGCCTTCCCGAGGGATGCCCTGCCAGACGTGCGCCTTCGCAGGTAAGCAGGTTAAGAAAGTCCTTTCTCCAAGGTCTGGATTAGCGCCTGCTGCTCCAGGCAGCCCAGGCTCTACAGGGACAATGCCAAGCACAAAGGACGGCGCGCAGGGACCTCACCCAGAGCCATCTGTGCCCGAGCAGTGCCACGGAGCAGCCCCGTGCCCACAGGGAGACAGACCCAGCGCTGAAGAGCCAGCCTGCCTGCTCAGAAGGATGGGGGTGAGGGGCAGCCCCTTCCCCTGGCTTCCCAGCCCCAGCTGCCCACACCTGAAGCCAGCTCAGGCAGGGCAGTGTCTGACACCCGGCACTCTGGGAGGGTGATGGGTGTGGGGTCAGCACAACGCCGCCACTTTCGGGGGCATTTTGCTCCCGGCACGGGCTGGCTCCCACGGCCGCGTCCCTCCAGGATGTCCTGCACAATGGCTCAGCTCCAGCAGCAAAAAGTTGATGTTGATCTTGCTTCTGCTCTGGGTATCCACCGGCTTCCTGCGGGGCACGTACGCTGTGAGTAACATCCTACGGGGAAGGGATGTTGCAGGGAGCTTCACGTTTTCCGTGCTGGGGCCCGCAGGATGAGTAACAAAGGAAAATGGAAGGAGCAAGTGTGCGCCTGTGCTGGCGTCGCTGCTCAGGGCTGTCTGACCCCACGTCCCACCGTGTCCCCGCATCCTGCTGTGCATCTCCGCGTCCTGCAACACGTCCCTCTGTCCTTGCACCCTGCGGTGTGTCCCTATGTCTACACGTCCCAACACGAGCCCCATCTCTGCTGCTGATGCTCCCCCAACAGTGTCTTCTGCTGCCCCTTACCTCCCGAAGCCATTAGCTCCGATTTGTCCTCCCCGCTGTTCCGAAGGCTGACGCTGTTTGCAGCGTGGTTATACCGGGCCAAGGTTTCTGGGCATGCAGACAAAAGGAGGCGTTGGCTTCTGTCCGAGCTGCTTTTTAGCTCTCTGAAGATTTAGCAGATACCTGCGTATCAAAGCGTGGGACAACCGTTTCCTGCTCTCACGCCTTTCTGGATTCCATGCGGCTGTGCTTGTGTCATATGAGAGTACGCTCTTTGCAGCCCTCTAGAAGACCTGAAGTTGGTGCTTCAGTACTCCAAACAAGGCTTTTTTTAAACAAGCGTGTCAGATGATACTGCTGTCCAGACAGGCAACTCTTCATTACAAGTCTATGCTTTAGGAAGCCTTTCACAGAAAACACACTCCAGGCACCCTTCCCGTTGAACAACGGCAGACGGGAGCAGCTCAGAACCTGAGAGGGTTTTTCAGGGGAAGGAGACCAGGCACAAAGTACTCTGAACAGAGCCTTGTGCCACCACGGCTTGTGCCCTTCGTGCGGTGCCTCTTGGACAGTTTACAAGTGCTGGTTGCTGACACTGGTTTCCCTGGGAGTCTTGCACGTGGACAGCCCAAGGAAGCCAGTACAAACAAGGGAAAACACGTTTGCTTCTTTAAAGACTTCTCACGGGCCACGAGAAGAGGAAACTGAAGAGTGCTCAACATTTTAATTCATATACACTCACTTCCTTGAGCCAGTAATTTGCCTTTCCTTTCCTCTCCACGCCATGCTCCTCTCCTCCAGCCCGGTGCCCTCCAGGTCCCCCCTTGGCACTTCCCTTGCCTGGGCCACGGCGTCGCCTTCGCAGCCTCTCGTGGGCTGCAGCCCCTGGGAGCAGCGTTTTGATACAGGGGCTGTTCGAGGCCTTCCACCCCAGCAGCACTGGGCTGAATTTTACAGCTCCAGCTCTGGACGCCAGCCATGGATCCTCACCACAGTGACAAACCTGGGCTCCTCTCGTTCGGTCCCACACACCCCTGAAAGAGGACAGTCTGATGGAAAACCCAGTGCTGGGCTTCTACTGGAAGGGTCTCATTAGTAACCCCGGGCTCAGCTTGCTTACCCTGACTCCACCACTTCGGACACGCTGAGTCTACCCGTTTTAGCCTTTTTCCAGTTCACTTCCATTCCTCACAAAAGGAAGGAGCTATTTGTCCTTCATCACTCACAACTGAACCTTACAGGAGAAACGAGAGGAGCCAAGAAGGGCCCCAAAGAGTACACCTGCTTTGAAGAAAAATCACAGGGCATGAAAAATTGGACGCGTTTCCTAAGAGGGCAGAGAAAGGATTTAGCTTGAGTGAGAATATCTTGATTTGCCTAAATACGTGAGTCCCTTATTAAATTACTGTCCCGGTGAATAATAGTGTTGGGCAGAGGGTTCAAAACCTTGTCATTCTAGATTGTAAATGAGACCTGGGAATACAGCGGTGAGGGATAAGCCGCAAGCCTGAAACGTCCTGGCAGGAGAACAGCAAAGTTCTCCATGGAGAGCCCTGGCAAGGCCACGGGTAAGAGAGGCCACGGTGCTCGAGGCTCTGCCATGGAGCCCTGCATGCAGCCTGGCCCCAGAGCTCCCGGAGCGGTGCGAGCACCCAAGGGCCCTCCTGGCACCGCGGGCACAGCCCCGGCACAGCCTCGCCAGGCAGGGCACTGCGGCACCGGGTGGTTTCACATCCCCACTGAGGCTGCCGGGCTCCTGGATGGTTTTAAAATTAACAGCTTCTCTGAATTGTGGCTTTACAACAGGAACTGGGTGCCATGGCGCACCGGACTAATGGATGGAGCACCCCTGTCACCCTGCCTCTGGCCACACAGAGGCACCCCAAGGAGATCTGCGGGTACAAAAGCCCTTTCCTTCCTGCGGGTTCCCAGTCCCCTTTTTGTAGAGCTCCCCCCCAGCAGCCCGGGCTGCCCGCCAGTCCCTTCCTGCCCTCCCAGCAGCATCTGAGCCGTGGATAAGGGGTTCAGCCTCCTGAGCACGGGCTGAGGAGCAGTCCAAGCACCGAACCCGTGCAGGCATCACGGAGATGAACTCTGACCTGAACTCGTACTTCTACCACTTATTTACTCGAGCATTTCTTTAAACCGGCTTGCTTCACAGAAGTAGCACAACACAGCTTCGTCCCACCCACCCCACGTGCAGCACCTCCAGCCCCTTCCAACCGCCAGCCCAAAGCGAGGAGACGCCCCGCGGCCACCTCACAGCCTCGTCGCAGTCAGTTCCTCACATTTCTCGCCTGGGAATCACACATGCTGCCTACAGAGCAACTTCCCAGGCATGGGAACCTACGGCCAGTACCACGAAGGGCTGGTCTCCTCCCTGCGGCTGGCCGAGGACTAAGGGGGTCTCCTCGCCACGCCTGGGGAACCCCAGCACCCAGCGCAGGAGGAGCTGGGGCCGGGTCCCCGCACAGGGACCCTCAGCTGGGAGCTGGGGAGGGCCCCGGCTGACAGCAACCAGGAGGTGAACGGGAAGGCTTCGAAGCCTGTGCTGATATGAAATCCATCCTCCAGGTGGGACACCTGATCAGAAAGGCCTGGTTAATGTTTAATAAGTCACAAAAACATCCTGAGCGAGAGACGCCGAGCTCTTCCCGCCCGCCGCGGGCACTCACCGTCCTCCTGGTGCAGGTTCTGCGGGCTGCGCATGCTCTCGTCCTGGCTGGGGCTCAGGCTGGAGTTCAGGTGCTGGTCAGCTGAGATCCATGTGGAGTCGTTCATATCAAAGTCCTCGCTGCTCACCGATGTCTCATCCTAGGGGCAAGCAGGAAAGGGTTAAGGCGCCGAGCTATTTTCTTTCCTCCATTCCCCAGCTCTAGCATCTCCTGACCGCGTGCCCTCCTAAAAGCCGTTCGGCCCGCAGCTCCTGCGCCCCACGGAAAAGTTGCCGGCCCCGAGCCCTGGCGAGCAGCCCCGGGGTAGGTGGTTTTCCCAGCGGAGAACGCCCCAGCTCTGCTTCCTGCCTGAAGACGTGCCTGAGCAATGGCACTGTCTCTAATTGAGGACAATTAGAAAGAGCTCGCATCCTGTAGGAGCGGATGGCTGAGCCCTGGAGTTTACCCTTTAATCTCCATCCACACCAGCATGTTTCTGGCAAGCCAGCGGCATGTGGGAGCTGGGGCCGGGGCGCAGCTCCATTAAAACGGCTCCGTAAAACATCGCAGGCTTTCCCGAGACCAAATCATCTGCTGCAGGGGAGGGTCCGGAGGGGTAGCCGGGGATGGTGCCATCGGTCCCCACAGCCCCCAGCTGCCTGATGCTGCAGAAAAGGCCCCTGGAGGGAAGGGGGTTGTGTTAGCAAAGGGAGCACCCCGAGGCTGGGTGGCTGAGGCTCGTCCAGGCTGGATGCTGGAGGCAGAGGGGCTGCGGTGACCCCTGCCCGTCCCGAGAGGCACCGCCTGGAGCAGGAGAGCCCTGCCAGCCCCGGCAGCGGCTTCCCAGCGGCATAGATTACATTCCTCTCTCCCACTCCTGCTGCTGAAAGGACATTTTCTCTCTCCCTTCTGGCTAACCTTTACAGTACTTCGAGACACAGCCCCTTGGATCGCTTCCAGAGCCGGAAAGGTCAGCCGCAGGATTTCAAAACCATCACCATCCAGGCGGTGCTGAGATCCTGAATGAGAGGAGGGGCCGGGGGAGCTCCCCGAGCCGAGCCCTCCGAGCCGAGCACGCTTCGCAGGAAGCAGATGCGCGTCCCCGTATCCACACGGCCCCGCCGGCAATTCCTTTATCTGCCTTCCTCTCCCCAGCCGCCCTCCCAAAATAACGGACGGAGCCCACATCCAGGGCTGCGGGGTGGAGGGGAACACCAAAAATGTTTCCAGAAGCGCTTTCAACCGCGCTTTCCTTTGATTGAAGTATTTCAAAGGCTTGTAAATGCTCAGCTCCTTTTCTTTCCTTCCCCTCGTCCTGAGATAACATACGCCACCCGCTCCCTTTCCGTGTAAGAAGCAATTGGCAAGAACCCCTCCAACGTAAGGCTGCGCCTCATAAAAACTGCCCTGTCTGGCTGCCTCTGGCTGACAGTTTTTATCGTGAACAAATAAATGTCTTTAAAGACAGGTTTGTGCTTTTCCTCCCTGTCCCTGCAGACACATCTGCTGGCCCGAAGCAGGAGCTGCGGGCGCTGGCTCGCACCACCCCCAGCCTCCCGGGGAGTTTCCTGGAATTTACGGCTCAGCTGCCCACTGCCCCGGGAGCGGGGTGCCCGCGCACACCGCACCCACTTGCAAGGGTCCCCCGGTGCAGAGCCTGCACTTGTACGAGGCTCGAGCAGGGCAGGTGGTGCTGGGAGGGCACTGGGACACGCTGGAAGGGCACTGGGAAGCACTGGGAGGTGCTGGGAGGCAGTGGGAGGCACGCTGCTGCTGGCACACTGAGCTGCTGCCCCAGCCACGGAAGCAATCCTGCCTCTCTGCAAACTCCATCTTGCACGTGCAGGAGAGGAGCGCACAGGTCTCCCTGCTGCACGCTTTCTATAGTCCCGTTACTGCACGCACTTACAGGGAGCCAGCCACCCTCCTATCTGGCCTTCTGCACAAGGCTTACCCGAGATTACTGTCGGAGCTTAAGAGACAAACGCAAATGCCAAGGTCCTTGCTGCCCACAGCCTAACACCTGGCAGCTGGAGGGTGAGGAGCCCTGGGAGCGACCAGAAGGTTTTCGGACAGTGCCGGGCTCAGGCGTCACTTCCGCAGGGCTGGTGTTGCAGAGGACGCCCAGCCTCAGCACCCGAACGCAGCGCAGGAGGCACCACGCTCCGCGTGCACACACACGAGTCAGAAAATCAGAGCCATGAAGATGCCTTGCATGCAGATGCCATGTAAAGTGCTGTACAAATGTGTACAATTCTCTCGAGGTGCAATAACATCGGCCTATTATTAGAAATACCCTGGGTATCAAACCAGAAACTGATAAGCTATAAATGACTCAAGACAAACAAGGCCGCCGCACGTTCTCAGGTCCACGCTGCAGCCAGCAGCAGGGAGCATGCTGCTGATGCGGGACCCTGCCCGGCCATCCCATCCCCGTGTCCCCGGTGTCACCCTCTGCTTTCAGCCAAGGCCGCCTGCTTTTAGCACTACTACCCTCATCCAAAACACTAACGGGATAAACCTCCCCGGGAGTGCACGGGTCCGGGAGCAGACCCCAAGCAGCGCTCAGCTAACACCGCCGGTGATGCTGTGGGGAACACCTCGACGGGGTCGAGCAGCCCAAGCTGGGGCCGTGAGCTGCTGGAGGAGCCCCTCTGCTTGGTACCACGCGATGCTGCCCTGGGAGCTCCTTGGGCCTCCGTGCCTCTTCCCTGAACAGAGTGGGGCTGCAGCCCGGGGAGCTGCTCTGCTGAGCACCCCGGCAGCTCCAGCTGTGGCTCCGGCAACCTCCGTGCCCCTGTGCCCACCTCGTCGCTGCCAGCGGGACCACCGGCAGCCACCGGCACGATCCCTCCTCACAACACCCAGCAGGGCCGGACGGCCGAGCTTGGCAACCTCCTCCGCTGCCCATCCATACCAGCAGTGACTCCTGGCACTGCCCTGCAGCCGCCAGCCAGACCCCGGCACAGCTTCCTGGCACCAAAGCAGCCTGCCGTGGGATCAGAACACCTGGCTGGGTGGGCAGCCCCGAATTTTCTCCAAACGCCAGTAACCGGGCCGAACGCAGACTCACAGCGGGCTCCGCTGTCCAGGCAAACAAGGAAGCGTTTCTGAACAGTAGCAACAGCTACAACTCGGAGCAATACGGTAAATCTACTCTACCCTTCCACCCTCTTTTGGCTTGCGAGTCAGGCAGCTCATTCTTTTTCCTCTCTGGGTTCTCAGGAGAATTCCCTCTGCTAATTTCTTCTTTCCTGTAAACAAACTTCAAATGCAACTTTCATTAGAAAACAGAACACAATCCATTACCAGCGCCTGTCTCAGGACTGGCCGCCTCGTCCCCAGCTCCACGCCACTCGTGGCACAGAGGGGAGCGATAGCGCCTGCCCTGCTCCGCCGGCCCGCGGTCCCTCCTCAAACCCAAGCACTGTGGCTGCTGCCCTCCTCCTTCCTGCTTTGCCCAGCTCCCCGGAGAGATCTTCTCACCCCGCAGTAAAGTCCCATCGCTTTGTTTCCAGCGTTCAGGGGACGGAGCGATCAAGGGTCAGGCAGTGTGCGTGCAGCTCCTCTTTTGAAAGGGGAAGTCGGATCCTGCTGGTGCGTTCACAAGCCACACCCAACCATCGGAGCAGGACTCCAGGCACCGCGCAGGGTTTGGAAAAACAACATCCCTGCTCCTCTCCTTATCTACAGTCCAATATTCACAGCTGCTTTACAGACACTCGCAGCCAATGTTTTCCAACTGGCAAAAGCAGACACTCGCATGTGCAGAACGAACGCTCGGCGTTTCTGTCCCACTTTTCATTCACGAATCTTCAAGCACCGTGTGTGCACTCATCTGCTGAGGCTCTCAACTTTCCTTCGCGTTGGGGAAGTATTCCTCAAAAAGCCAAAAGCCCGGGGTCCCGACGGCTGCACCGGCTGGTGCAAGAAGGCAGCAGGCTGGTGGCAGGTCCGGGAGCAGGAGCGAGACCTCCGGACTGTGACGCTTGAATTGCTAGACAACGTTTCTCCACCAGCAGCTCTCCTTCTTGGAGAACAACCTCCCGTAGCGCGGGCTGAACAGGGCAGGGGGGAGCTGCTCTTCTAACCGTATCTCGTAAATAAATGCAAGGCTATCGGTAACCTGCTTATTTTACAGCCTGGCTCAGTTTCTCGGGGACTGCCCTGCGAACGTCTCTCCAGTCCTTTACACGCCGTGCCTTAGGCTAAATATTCCAGGCTCCGGTTCTGAGGATAGTTTCTTTTCTCTTTTCGAGGCCTTTCATTTTAAAGCACGTCCTTTCAAGCCGCAGCCTCCTGTCCCGGTCGGATTTCCTTCCGTGGAGCAGGAACCGAGGCCGTGCGCCACGCAACCCCTCGGCGGGCAGCCACGCTCAGCTTCCCACCAGCGGCAGCGGTGGTTTTAGAAGCAACAAAAGGCGACGCGTGACCGCCGGGCCCGTCACCACCGCACCTCGGTGCCAGCCGCGACCCGCCGGCCCCGCCGGGGCACGCAGCTCCCACCGCCAGCCCACGCGGCAGCGCGGCACTCGGCAAGGAGCTATCAGGAAGGTGGCCTCATCTCCGTCTCAGCAACTGTTTAAACCCGGCCCTCCGAGCATGCCAAGAAGGTATTGAACCAGATTTGACCCTAACTTAACCAGTTCAGCGCAGAGAAAGGTTTACTAATGGAAGATAAACCACTCCGGGTCAAAGATTGGTACTGCAGCCACAAACGCCATAGTGGTCGTTGCTTCGGGGAGCCCGAGGAGCCCCGAGGCGCAGCCGAGCACGCTCAGCCGTGGCGGCAGCGATCCGTGACCACGCTGCCCACTCGTGTGCGCGATCCACGCGCCAAACAAAATATCCCGGGCGCTCTTTGTCAGGTTCCCTGCGTCCTCCCCGAGGGCAATTTCTGCTGATTGGTACGGGACATGGCAACAATGAGTGTTTGTCACTTCCCAAAAACGGGTGAACGGGTGAACAACAAATGGAAGGGGAAGGGAGGATCGCTACCTTCCCCCCTCCCCCTTCCTAGTCCTCTTCTGGGAAAATCACCCCGAGGAGAGGCCCCGCGGCCAGCAAGCAGCAGGATGCCGCCCGGGCAGGGGGCGAGGGCTGCGGCTGCCCCTTCCCCGGCTGCCGCCCGCGGGCCGGGCCGGGCCGGGCCGTGCCGTGCCGCGCTCCTGCTGTTCAGCGGGGAGGTGCTGAACGCCGGGGTCGGTGCGCGGGGACGGAGCCGGGCACGGCGGCGGCTCTGCCCCTGTCCTGCCCCTGCCCCTGTCCTGCCCCTGTCCTGCCCCTGTCCTGCCCGTGCCCTGCCCCTGGCAGCCGTCGCCCGGCGCGGGGGTCCCGGTGCTCGCCCCACCGGACGCGCCCCGCTCCTGCGCGCAAGGAGGGGACCCCGCGGCGCTGCCTCCTCGCCAGGACCCTGCCGGGAACGAAAGGGCACCGGTGTCCTCCGCGCAGCCCGGGCAGCCACGGCCGGAGCCCGGCGGGGGCAGAGGACGCCGTCGGGACCCGAGCTCCTCGCTCCCGGCCCGGCCTCGCCCGGGCCCCGCGGGGAAGCGGGGACGGATCGCGGCGCAAAGCCGCCGGCAGCCGGGGCTCGGCGTGCGGCGGGGATTGACACGTAAGTAGGGCTTTACCTCGAGGGAGGAGGAGGCTATTTCCAGCACAATCCCCGCCCGGGGCCGGGGCCGGGGCCGGGGGAGCGGCGCGGCGATGGCGGCGGCGGCGCGGGGCCGGTGCCCGGGAATTAATGGGGCCGGAGCGCTCCCGCCGCCGCCTCCTCCCACTTTCTTCTGGGCTTTTGTGCTCTTCCGGGGAAGGGGGAGCGCGGGGAAGGACGCGCTAACCTTAACCCTTCCTCGCAGCCCCGCCGAGCCGCAACTTCCCGGGGAAGCGGGGCGGCGCGGCCGCTCCCCCCGGCCTCCTCCTCCTCCTCCTCCTCCTCCTCCTCCCGGCCCCGGAGTTGGGGAACGGCCCCGCCGCCGGGCCCCCGCCCCCGCCCCGCCCGCCCCCCGCCGCCGCCGCCGCCGCCCGCAGCCCCCGCGCATCCCCCGGGGGGGAGGAGGGGGTCCGCGGAGGGGGGGGTCCGGGGGTGGGGGGGGCG
>NC_048912.1:15140387-15171848 GCF_011077185.1 Oxyura jamaicensis
CCCCCCCTCCGCCTCGTTGCCGGCAGCCCGGTGGGCGCACGGTGCCCAGGCCCCCGCCTGCCGCCCCCGCCGAATCCTTTTGTTCCGGCGGCACGGGGGGGGGGCGGGAGCGGACGGGGGCCCCGCTCCGCGCCCCCGCGGCCGCCTCGAAGCGTTACAGCCGTTCCTCGGGCAGCCCCCCGGAACCCCCCGCCCGGGGCATGGTGCCTGGAGCCCCGGGGATGCCGCGGGCAGCGAGCGGTGCCCGGCCGCCCCGTCCAGGCACGGCCCCGGTGGCGGCGGCCGCTGCCCCCCGGCTGCCCGGGGCTGCCCCGGTGGGCTCCAGCAGCCCGAGCCCGGTCCTCGCCGCCCGCCGGTAACGGCTCGGGGGAAATTCCCACCAGACGAGCCGAGTGTAACGGATTCGGCGGCGGAGCCTGCCCCCGCGGTAACCCCCCCGGTACCGGGCCCGCCCGGGGGGGCGCCAGGCACGACCCGCACCGCCGGGCCGGGCCGGGAGGCGCAAGGGGCACGGCCAGGCTCCGGCTCCTCCAGCTCTGGGCCGGGGGCTGGAGGGCGAAAGCGGAGCCTTGGGGGTCCCCTGGGGGTCCCCTGGGCTCCCGGGGGAGGCGGCCGACGGGGGGGCAGAGGCTGCAGCCCCCAGCCCGGGCCTGCCCCGCGCTCCTTCCAGCTCGGTGGCTGCTGCTCCTCCCTGGAGCTAAAATAAAATCGTGACCATTTAAGGTGAACAGGAGACGCGTGGACTTCGGTGGAGCGGGCTTTTAACCCCTTCCCATTGCCGGGCTTTGTTTATTCCTTGCGCTCCCTTCGGCTTCGAGCTGGACCGGCACAAAGCCGATCAGGAGCGGAGGTCCTCGCGGGGCCGAGGCGGCTGCGTTGTCGTGCAAAGGAGCACAAAATAGCAAGGGTGTGAGTTTAAAGCCCAGTCACCATTCCGTGCTGCCTCCCCATGTGGACACTCTTATTTTACACTAAGTGCCTTTGTGTGGGCTAGGTTAATCCACTTTGGAAATGGATTAACCTAAATTTCACATCGGCAAACTTAGTGCCGAGCAGACGCGTCCACACAGGGAGCGAGGGTGGAAACGCGATTCCGCGAGAGCTGCTGGGCAGGAGCCTTTCCCCATGCAAGCTGGAGGTCCTGACCCCAAATGGGGTCACCGCCGCTACAAGTGGGGTCATGAGCCCGACAGAAATGCGATTGTTTGTGCCAGCACTCGGGGTCACGAGGCTGGCAGAAGTGGGGCTCACCGGCGGAAGCGGGGCTGCCTCCAGGAGGAGCTGGGGGAGCTCTGGAGGGCGGCATGTGGAGTTGCCTGCTGGTGGGCATTTTCCAGATTCAAACTATCTAGGGGGAAATAACTGGCAATTAGATAGAGAATCGGTAATAATAATTTATCAAGTTGTCAAGAACAGGGGTAAGCGCCTTACGGGATTAAGTTTTTTTTTTTTTTTAAAAAAAAAACATAATAAACCAGTACTACTGTTATTATATTATATATATAACACACATCAAATATATTATTTATAAGTCGCTTCCTTCCCTCTCTGTGTGTTCATTACTTCTGATCCCTGCAAACCCTTTCTCATGGACACGGACCTACCCGTGCGGAAAACGTGGGCTCCCTGTCAGGCAGCGCTTGCCCAGGCAGGTCACTGCCAATGCCACCACAGCCTGAGCTCGAGGGCTTGACAAGAACCGTGCCCCGAGTCCGTAGCTGCCCACGCGTCGTGCAGCTTATCCCAATATCAGATAATAATGCCTTAAGGTACTAATCTGCCATCTCTTCCCAAGGCAAGGCTCCACAGGCAGCACCGGGGCTGCTGCCAAAGCCAGGAGTGAACTACCTTTCGAAAACTTTGTAGGAGCTTAATGGAAGTTACGTTGCTGATCACTGTGGGCACAGGGATCTAGTGGTGAGAGCAAGGACTGCACGATGCAGGATCCGGCTATCATGCCAGAGGAGTCACTGACTCATGGGCGACCTTGTGCAAGTCACTTGATGTTCTTGTGCCTCTGGAAAGTAGGTTAAATAACAAACGGGACCTCCTGCGTTTGATGCTCCGTGAGCATCACACACGAACAGATAATAAGCATTGAAAATGCAAATCTGCCACGAGTGAGGCCCGTAAGGAGAGCAGGGCAAGAGGGGCAGCACTGTAAAAGCAGGGAGCAGCTGAAGGAGGGCCACGGACACGTGGCAGGAGATGCAACTTTTATCAAGGCTGTATTTTAAGTTATCTGGCACCCAGAGCAGAGTCGGGAAAAAAAAAAAAGGAGAGTAAAAATTTGGGAAACTTTATTACAGACCAGATTTTTTTGTGGGCTGAGGGCTGTATTCCCACTTCTTCTTGGTCGCTCCTTCTGTAGACGTAACAGTTGTTAGCATCTGGCATATGCATGAATAAAACTGCCTTTTTCTTTTTCCTCAGGAGCCAAGACCAAGAGATGGAGAGGAAATACAGCGTACTTCAGGGGGTACACCACTCACTGCCAAATAAAGAGGCAAGAAAGGAGTAGTTTCTGTGGGTGGAATTTGCTTTCCCTGGAGTACAGGAACCGGGTGTTTGAAGGGCCAGGGTACCAGCAGCCAAGCGTGATCCGATCTCCCCTAACACTGTCTGTCAAAGCATTAACACACAGCCCCAGCAGGGATGTCTAGATTGTGTTAAAAATTGAGACCGACCCTCACAGCTTACCTCTCAGACACCCCAACCACAACTGAGTCGACTGAAACATAGCCGACACTACCCATTCTTAGCCATCCTCAAGCCATGCTGTTTTTTCAGCATCCATCTTTGTGAGTCCTCTGGCTCCTCAGAGATGCACACGCTCATTTTGTGCAGGCAAGCCTCGTGATGGGGGACTTAAGAGCCTGTGCAACCAAGCAAGGTGCAAGCCTGCCTGTGCAGGTTTAACAGGAGCAGGAACACAAGCAAGTGCATGATTCAAGGTTACAAACCTGAACCGCACAGCTTCATCTTCTATAATAACGGAAATCATTAATAATAGTTCACGCTCTCAAAGTAGTTGCCATCCGAGCTCTCGAAGAGCTTTATTAGCGAGCGAGACCTCAGAAGTCTCTCTAAGGTATTAGCCCCCTTTTAAAGGGAGAAGGCAATTAAGAAGCAGCCATTTGTGTGACTCGATCAAAGTCAACACGCAGCACGTCAGCAACCGGCTTTGTGAGGCGACGCAGAGCCCCCGCCGCGACCTCTCACGGCTGTGGGAAACCCGAAGCACATCCGTGGGACTGTTCCCGGGTGCTCAGACAGGGAGCACAGACACTGAACGCTCTCGTAACCCTGCGTGGCCTTGCCACGGTGCCCCCGTGGAAATGCCTCAGAGCCCCCTTTTGCGGGATCCGAACCAAAACCTGGCCTCCAGTTCTGCTGGAGGAAGCTGCCCGTGATGCTCGTCGCCGCGCAGGGAGTGGGCAGCATCTCTCCTCAAAATATGGGGCAGACTTGGAAGAAATGGTGAATTCAAGAAAGAGGATGCGATTTCTGGCCCTGTTGGCTCAGTATTCCCAGAAACAGGCTACGGCAACGAGGCTGCCGCAGGCTGCTCGGTCAGGGGGGCCCAGGCCACGGCCAGGCCCGGCGCAGAGGCAGGGAACCGACGGGGACACCGCGGGGACCAGGCAGCCCCGGAGCCACATGGCCGAGGGACCGGCACCGCTCCTCCGGCACACAGCAGCCAGCAAGGAAAGGGGAGCAGCAGCTTGCAGCTGCTAAACACACCCGGGCAGTGCAGGAGGACAAAACGTGGCGAGCCTCGCCAGAACCTGGCAGTGCTGCTTGATTTAACACCTCCTTTCTTACAGAAAATTACGTGATTTTCCTCGTAACTGCCAAGAGTCAGGGCCTTGGCATCACACCTCGTGTGGAAGATGGAAGCTGCGGTGGCAGTGTTTACCCCAGCCAGCCCGGGGTCTGCTCTCAAATTGTATTGCTTGCATCAAGCGTTGCGCTGAGCACGTACGAAGCTTACCTGTAACGCAGCTACACCGGGAAAAATACTGTAAAATCCACACAGCTGGAAATAAACGTCACATGTTTTTACCAGCTGGGAACCTCATGGTTAATTCCAATAACAAAAATGAGCTGACCTTCACTGAAAGCAAGCCATTCACAGAAGTTTGAAACCAGGCTAAATGGTTTGATCATCTGACCTCCCGCATCTCATGAGCCATTAAGGCCAAGGATAAAAGTTTTGCTAAACTGTCTTTGTCAGTTAAGAGGGTGAAGGGAAGCAGCAAATGTACAGAACGCTGTTATGATGGCTGAGCCCGCCTCCCCTGCTTCTGCCTGGGCAAAGTCTGTCATTTAGGGCAAAATTTAAATTTATTGGCCAAAGCCCACTCCTGCCAGCAGAAGCTGCATCTCCACTAGAGGGCTTTTCTGCTGATGCAGATCTATGAGCAAGCCTTTATTGCATAAATTAAATCTGTATTTCAGAGAGTCATGTCTATACTGAACTCGGTAATTTGCATCTAGCAAAACAGTGTCTTCTAGAAGGGTAAGGCGTTTGGATTGGGAGATAACAAATTTGGAGAGCCCATCTCTTCCCTGGGAGCTTGTTTCAGTGAATGTTTGCTCTCCCTGTGCTAAAAATGTGCCTTTTATTTTTGAGTTTTCCTAAGTTCAGCCCTTAAGCCTTTTTCCTTGTTATGTCTACGTTATTTCCTTATTAAGTTTGTTTGACTTCAAGGTACTCAGAGCCTGCAATCAAATTACCCCTAAAGCTCCTTGCCTGGCCAGGCAGACGCAGCTCCTGCAGCCCCTCGCTGCCGGCCCAGCCGCGGGGCAGCCCTGGTGCCACTTCGCTCCCTCGGCAGCTTCTCAATGGCCTCTCAAAAACAGCCCCTAGGCCTGGATGTGGCATCGCAGTCTCAGTCTCAGCAAGCCCAGCCGGGGTGACGCGGCCTCCTCTTGCTGTCCCCATCCTTGTCTGTTCACCCAAGGGTCACGGAAAGCTCTCCCACCGCAGCTCTCCCGTCCTTCCCAGGGTCACCGCTGGTCCTGGTGCCACGCTCCGTGTAGGGCCAATATGCCCATTCCTCCAGGGGAAAATCCAAGGGGATTTTGCTAGTGCTCCAAAGTGTCTTAAAAGTGAATGTCAGGAAACACCGATCTTCCCAAGCTCAGGAAAGGACTCTTGAATGCAAGTTATCTTGTCATGTTGATTTAGAGATATTTATTCCTGGAGATGTTTAACACCCTCTCTAATCGCTAATGGACTAGGAAGTACCTTATCATTCTCATGTGATGCAAACACATCATCCCGCTTCCTTCCAAGCACCGAACAGGAATACTTACTGCACGCTTCTGCTTTCTCCTCACATCAACGAACACACAGCATTTCTCCAGGAACTGTTCACAGCGCACCCAGACAGCTAAATCCCGGTACCTGGACCTCGCACAGATCTGCCAGACCTGGCTCTGGTCTTCTGGACCACACGAAAAGAGATGTCTACGATTCTCACTAATGAACTGATGGACTCAGACCTGCGTTAATCACCGTAATGCTGTCAGATTTCAGAAATCTGCCCCAGGACATTTGCTAGACCAGCTCTGCACCGGTCATAGGACGGCCCCGAGCCGCGGCTGGCCAGCACCGTCACGCAGCCGTGAGCCCTCTGCTCCAGCCATGTGCTCCTCCCTGCCCCAGCTGCCTCCCCTGAGCCCGTTCTGCATCCCCAGCATTAGCACGGAGACGGACCTGAAGCAGCAAGGAAGCAAGCACGGTGCCAGGGCAAGATGCATCTCAGCTGTTCTGGTAATACCGGAGCCTTCTGAGACACCCAAGTGAGCAAGCACAGTAACAGTGGACCAGGGAGAAAGCAAAGTGGAAGGCGAAGGGCCTCACGCTGCTGACAGCCTCCCTGGCCACGAGGCTCTGTGATCTCCCAGGTCCTGCAGCGAGTCTGGACCCTAACCACCGTGCCACAACTCAGCTCCGGGGGGACCTGAGCCCTCTGCCCCCCTTCCAGGATTACCCTTTTGCTTTGGTTAAAATATTTCTTGAAACTGAGTTCTTATTTTGCAAAGCACTTCACATCCTTGCACCGTCACCCCAGGCTCACCGTGCAATTAATGGGCAGGTGGAGTGTGTGAGGGTGCAGGACAAGGCCCTCTCCCTCTCAAGCACTTACAAGTCCGTGTAGCAAAGCCATAGCAACAAGAAAAAAGCTTGTGTTATTTCAAATCCAAGAGCAGCTCCTGCCATTCACTGATTGTGTGACCTTCTGTCAGCAGTCATTGAAGCAACCTTTGAAAATGTTTCTGTATCATTTAAACCTGGTTACTCAGCCCAGAACGAATCTGCCGAGGTAGCAGCAGCATCTCCAAGCAGAGGGAGCTTGGCATTTCAGTGCTGGGGTTTGTTCTTCTACAGTGGTCGTATTCCACCAGCCACTGTGCATGAGGCCTCGGTGGAAATCATGCTGAACAGTGTGGCGTGAAAAATAAATCCAAGGATGAGTTTGGATAAGATAGAAAAGATTGTCTGGAAAATGACTGCAATAAACTCAAATAAGCAATCATTTAAAAATGCTAATATTTATCGTTTGAAAATGAGGTGGAAGGGTCATTATAGATAAATATCAAATATCCTCTTTTCATTCCTTTTTGCTGCTAGACTGAAAAGGTCGGAAGTTCAGAGAATGCTTTAAAACCTCAGCAGATACCCTGAAATATGGCTAATTCTGCATTGTGTGGCAAGGGTAAGGGGCCCGATTTTTGTCACACAGGAGAATTGCCATAGAATTGGAATGAAGGAAGGCGCACAGCCCAGAAGCTCCTGCATGTTCTACTGAACCCAATATAAGCTGCGTGGGTCAGGCATGCCAGAATAAATGTACTGACTCGAAATATATTGATCTTCACTGATGTGAGAAGATTATTTGACTTTTGTTCTCTGAATGCTTCCATACAGGATGGTGATTTGGCTTCTTGTTCTGTAAATTCTGCAGGAACTCCTCATTGTATGAATGACCATGGGAAGAGCTCCTTACTTTACTGTTTGTTTTTTTTAATGTTGTCTTTTTTCTTTTTTTTCTTTTTTTTTTTGTCCCTAAGCACAGATAAAACGCTTTCTCTAAGGTTCTTCTGGCTGTGCTTCCTTGTGGAGACGCTGTTGCCCTAATACTGATGTGCTTAACGGCAGTAATAAATTACAGTTACATGCACTTTTTTTTTTTTTTCCTGAATAATGAAGTTAAAAGGCCACTTTGGCATAAATTCATTCATTGTTACCCCTGGTGAAGCAAGTTCCTCCTGGTGCTGCTGCATGCAAATAATTGCTTTTGGCAAAAGCCAAGTAGAACACAAGTCAGTTGCTTAATTTATTTCTATTAATACCACCAAATGTTAGCGTAGTGCAAGGCAGCAAGGTGGCAAGGCAGCAAAGCTGAGATAGAGGAACCAGTATCTTTTTGTAAATTCTGAGACATAAAAACCATGCTGTGTGTGCAAACAAACTTTAAAAGCAGGGAGCATTTTCTCCTTGTTTTTACATTGGTCAAAATAACTTCTGCCCTTAGAAGACTTTTGCAGTTTGTAAACACCCGAAGCCACTGCAGCTGCAGCTCCCTAACCCTAAAGCTGCCTTGCTGGGAAGAGAGGGGCAGCAGCCGGTGTCCCTCAGTCCCCCAGCTCTGGGATCATTCTTGTTAGCAGTACATGATGTCTGTCTGCATAGGGATAGAGCCAGTGCAAATTCCTACAGCAGAATTCAGGGTGCACACTTCTCAAATCTCTGAGTCATGAAGCCGAAGTTCTCGAAACACATCCCTAAACTTGCAGCTTCAGAACTCAAGGTTCTGTACTACCGTCTGCTAGCTTCCAGGAGATTTCCTGCTACAGAAATAAGATCAAACTACAAGTCCTGCTTTCTACCTGTAGAAACTGGCACAGGGGTTTAGTTAAGCTTCACAACACGCTTCTCTTGAACAACGCTTCGGAGCCAAGAGGAGTTGCCCGATCAGTAGAAAACTGGTGAGTGGTAACTAAACAAACCTCTCAGACTGTCCTCTACGTATACGTCAAGCTTAACTTGAAAGAACCACCTCAAATGCTGAAAAGCATGGTTAGCCTTCACAGCCCACTGAGTCCTTAACCTTGGTGAAGCAAAGGTTGGTCGTTAATGGCACGTGCATCGGCGGGGGCTGTAGTCACACCGCTCTGCTACGATTTGCACCAAGACCCAGCACGAGCCGAAGGAAATGGCAGCCTTCGATCCTGGCTGGCCAAACGGGGCACCTCCCATGGCCTGTCCCCCATCCTGTGTCCTGCATCCCGCAGCCCTGTCCCTCGTCCTGCATCCCAAGCCCCGCAGCCCCGTCCCGCAGCTCGGGCTGGAGCTGTCCAGAGTTCTGCCTCTGGCCCGGCCCCGCGCAGCTCCACCGTGCAGCTCAGCCTGCTGCAAACAAAGCCCTCGACCCACTTGGGCATCCAGCACATGCAAAGGAAAAATTCTGACACACAGCAGTGCTTCCTGTCAGACGTCTGTTGGTTCTCAGGCAAGAAGGTTTCACTGCTGAAACAACGCCGGAGCTCTGTGTCTGTCCCTTCAGCTCCCGACAGCAAACCCACGTCTGGCATTTCACACCCTGGCACTGGATTCTCTTACCAGAGTCCCCTTAGGTTGCCATTAGATAAACAAATATCCACGGGGCACAACTTCACGGTTCGAGCTACCAGCAATGTTTCCTTCCCGTGCACAATGCAAACTCTTTCATTACTGCCGACTGGCAATGATGCAGGAGATCAGATTTAGGTTTCAGTGTGCTGGAAAGAAGATCCAGCACTGGCTTCCAGTGCCGATTTGTGGGGAGCGAGTAAAACATGCTTTTCTTTTTATAGACTGTTTCCATGGTGCACAGAGGTTCCCATAGCTAATTCTGCAGCTGCAGAACTTCAGAAAATTGCACAGCCTGGGTATAATCCTGTGGCAGTCTGCCCCATCCGGTCCCAAATCAAAATCCAGTGGCCTAATACTCTCATCAACCAACTGAGCCCTCTCCCACTGCGACACAAGAGCGGAGTGGCTGCAGTTGAGCCTCACCAAGCTGCTGACCAGAATGACTGAAGCATTGCCAGGGCTTCGGAGCCCATCTGCTAAATCTCCCGGGCAAACACGAAGGGGTAAAGAAACAAATTCCTATGCACTATATTTATTTTTAAGACAACTTTTTGGAAGAACCGTAAGTCTAAAGATCAAGCAGACTGCTATAAACGATAACTGCACCAAGTGCATCTCAGCTCCTCTCCGCTGACAGGACTGATGCAGCTGTTTGCTTTTTCACAGCCAAAAGCTTCAAGGCACGCTGCCCTCCCCACTGCCATGCAGCAACACTTGCTGTACCTCGTCAAAGCCTGGACAAACCGGACATATCCAAAAGCATCCTCCAAAAATCCCCCAAAAAGCACCAGCCGCCCCCTCTGCCCCTCGGCATGGGCAGAAACCCGCCGTGCGCCGCGCGCTGCTCCGTGGCAGGAGAGGAGCTCACCTGTTCCTGCGAATTCATCACCCGCAGCTTCATTTGCTTCAGATACGTGGAGGTGAGCGGCATGTTGTAGTCAATGATCCCAGAAACCAAAGAGGAAGGTGGTTCGCTCTCTGAGGAACAGAGGAAAAAATCAGTTTAGATACGGGGATGTGGGAGCGCAAACCTGCGATGCGTTCTCATAATCGTTAAACATATGTATTTGAAGCACTTAGAATCCCTAACGAGAGCTGGTGCCCGCTGAGCTAAGGTTCCTATAAGAACACGACCCCACCAAGAGGATAATTACAGAACAGATGTTGTTTTGGAAAAAAAAGAAAAAAAAAGGCATTGCTGTCACCTGTGGAAAAAGACTACACACAATATATAATTTTTCAGCCTACCAAACTAAAATGTAACAGAGGAAGAAACCGAGTCTTGCTGAAGGTCTCAGAAGCACTTCCATGCAAATGGGATTTATGTAGAGGTTGATGAACACGAATATATTTGCAGCTTGCTTTAGCATTGCAAAGTCTTGCCAATTTTGCTGGGATTCCCTCAGGTAGGAGTTAACATTAAGGCAACTTATTAAGTATCGCTATCTGGTGATGAAGATTATTTTTAACACCCTCATTAAAACACAAACTTAATTTTAAAAAACCTTCAACTTAAATTGTTCCTGTCGATTCCTCTGGCTGCATCATGCTGAGCTCTAGAGATCACTCTTGATTCAGGCTGCTCCTGCAGATCGCTTTTTCCAGCCAGACCAGGCAAGTCCCAGTAAAGCAGATCCTCAGTGATTTTCCTGAATTCGCAAAGATTTGTCAGCTCTGTCGTCATCACTGTGGAACTCCCTGCACAGGACTTGAAGTCTGCCACAATTATTTATTCTACCACTAAATTTACATGCTCATGCAGTGTGTTTGTTCAAGAGGAAAGTTGCCATTTCCCACAGGAAAGGCTGCTGGCAACAAGGAAGATTTCTTTGCCTTCAGCACAGGGATATGCAAGTGTGGAGAACTGACCCAGCCTTCCAGGGCACTCAGAAGGGATGTGCAGCCATCCACGGGAAAGCGAGCTTAAGCAACAACTAAGAAGGATTTCCAGGAGCTGAAGGTGAACCGATGGTGGGAGGTTTCCATTCCCATCTCTGAATCCCACTGCCTGGCTTGCATTTTCTGGGGTCACCAGTTTCACAGGCACCTTTGACACAGCCCCTTTAACAAACAGCCTTCACAAAATGTTTTACAGCAGCTTAGAAAATCCATCAGCCCAAATGTAATGGGCCTGCTTCTCAGAAATGCTGAATATCGCAAAATCCCCGGGGAACTCAGTGGACCTGGAGATGCTTCACACCTCTGGAAACACCAGATCTATCGTGACTGACTAAGAAATTACCTGACCAAAAACACCCTGTCTGTTACTGAGTTAAACGTTGCAAGGTTTTTGCAAATCTTCCACATCCAGAGCCTAGGCGAGGTCTGTGGAAATGTGATGTTTTTTTTTCCAGGTCCTGCTAATTCAGTCCCGGGCATCTGCAGCGTTCTTGCAGGCAGGACAGATGGCCGCAGTTACTCAGGCCATCACTCGCTCGCAGATGAAGGTGCAAAGCTTTTAGGAATGTTGTAAACTCGGGGATCTTGTAAACTAATTCCTCTCCTCTTTTCTCATGGCTGTATATCACCGCTCTCTGTCATGCTTCGACCTATAGATTAATTAGGAGCAGTCCTATGTATACATTAAGCGTGAAAAATAAGCCATTTTTCTACTGTGCAAGGTCGTTATCTTGTGATAAAAAGACGCTACATCCCAGCACAAGGGGTGCTTCCCGCAGGCTGGTTCTGCAGTAAAAGCGAAAAAAGCTCCCAGGAACAAAACCTGCCTCCTATACAGCTGGGCTGGGGTCACCGGGACGAGTTCAGGAAAGCTTTGCTAAGAATAACACAGATGGGGCTGCTCTCTCCTTGAAGCCCAGGCCTGGAAGAGGCGAGGCCAGCACGCTGCTCTCCTGCATCTCGCCCATCATGGCTCAGAGCTGCAGCGGTGAGCGAGGCCCATCGGAGGCAGCTCAACACCCTCAGGTGAGAGCAGAAGGGAGATGAACCTCGGCTCTTAGATCTGCCCGAAACCATCCCGGTGTGACCCTGGAATCATCCCATTAGCTGCAACAAATGTCCTGTAATTTGGGCAACTGCAACAGGAAGAGCTGGAGCCTGAAAAACTTTGTTTATTTTTTTTTAAAGCTAACTGGAAATAAAGAAAACCTTTGTTTTAAAGGGCCTGGAGGACTCCACAGGAACAATCCTCATAGCCTATGTCATAAAAGGGGTCTACTGGAATCGCTTAGCTCCTTTTGTGAAAGTTAACTATATCACAAGCCCCGTGCATTGGAAATACAGATGAAACAGGCAGAACGGTTTAAAGTAAAATGGTTTCAATCCTAATTCCAGACTCGTATAATTCCACTGGAATTAGCCCTAATTTAATAACAGCGTAAAAGTACAGTGTTGTTCAAAGCTTCCCATGAGCAAGATAATTTTGCTTTTATGAATTATGTGGGTGCCCTGCAGGGTTCAATGTTAGATATGTTTAATTAGGGATTTTTCTGATTACAAATGAAGTGTGCAGAGGCTTGTTTAATGGACAGGAGAAGTAGGAATAGATAGGAATGACTCCAGTGTTTCCATCTTACTGAGTTAGAGTGTACGTATGCATTTCTGTATGTGCTTATGCATGTGAATACACCTAAACATTTTTTGTTGGTGGTGAATTGCTCCAGATGAATTGTTGAATATGCATTAGTGAAATTAGACACTCTTCCCCAGTAAAAGTTACCTTATCTAACCTACTCTATGTGTTTTCACAGGTACTTAGTCACTATTTAGGTACTATTCAGAGCAGAAAGGTATTTCTGTCCTTCCATTCCTGGTGGATAAGGAGCAGGACTTCTGATGCGCGCTCTTGGGCTTATTTTCAAGAGAATTGGTAAGGGCGACAACCTCATGGCAGTCACTTTGCTCTGCTCTGCTCAGGGCAGCAGATCTGAGCCCTGTTCGAGGTTTCTGCAGCCAGGACCACCCTGGGGAGGACACCCAGCCCCTCGCCTTCATGCGCTGCCACTGAGCCTGGATGGTGCCACGGCTCTGGGGGAGGCACCTGGGGCACACGGAGCAGGACCCCGCCACCTGCAGCCCCTGGAAAGGGGACCTGGTCTTGGTGGGCAGCAACCTGGGGGGCAGCAACCCGATGGGCAGCTCTGCAGCCCCCCACCCTGCTGCCTGTCCTGCCCCCGAAGTCCTGGTGCGGCCGCAGCACAAGGGGCAGCAGGAGGGGCCCCACGTGTGGCAGATGCGGTGCGGCCGGTGTAAAGGTCGGGCTTGCACCCACAGAGGCCAAAGCCCACAATTTCTCTTGACCTGACCTGAAGGAGGGATCGAGCCCTCGGCAGGCAGGATGGGCAAGGGCTGCAGTGATGGAGCCGAGGCTAATAAATGTCACGTAGGATTATTTGCGAGAGTTTCTAAAAAATATAGCAAGCACAAAGCATTTCAGTAACTAGCTATGGGTAACTGGCACACATAATCCCCTTAAACGGAACCTCCGGGCTGTCTGTAGGTCTGCTCCTAGTAGTAAACAGTTGGAAATTGGTATTTAGTACTAGAAAGTTTCTATGGTTGGATCCTGTGTTCATATAACTCTGCTGGTCTGCTTGATAGGAGCTGCCAAATGATTCTGTTTGCCTTAAGAGTTTTGAAATATTCTAATTCTCTGCAGTTTGCTTATATTTTTATAGGAGTAATTTTGTTGGGTGAAACCTCTCAGAATCAGTTTGATGCTTTGCACTTGATGAGGAAAACAAGTTCACAATTCAGAAAAATAATAATAATAATAATAATAATAAAAACTTTAACCATTTACTCCAGAAGAAAACTTGGTCCCATCTTACGCACTGCTTATAGCTTTTAGGCCTCGGAGCTGCAGATTGGCTCAGTTTACAAAAGAACCGTAATGAGCTAACTACCACAGTTGCCATGCTAATTGGTTGTATACACAGGCATAATATAACTTTGATTACCAAAACACTTTCTGTTATCCAAAATGGGATCATGACATTTGTATATATTAATTACTGCAAATTCCTTCTTTATCAGAAACTTCAGTTATACAGACATATTCAGTGTCTTCCATTACCAAATTAATAGCTTAAAGGAAAAACTTTAGCTCAGGTTTTCTCAGAGATCTACACTTCCCCCCACATACAGTCCTGAGCTGATTGCAGACCTCTCTGCAAAGGTTTTGACCTGAGCTTTGTACAGTTGTCCTGGGGAAGGTGGACACAGGAGGGGAATTCCTGTTCAGAAGGAAAGTGGGGCTGAGCAGCTCCTTCCCACTCCCTCTGCTGAAAACAGCGATGGACAGCACGAGTTTTAAACAATTCTTTAGGCTTTGCTGCAAAAGCGCACTGCAAATAGCACGTGGTGGGAAAACCATTTGGTACGGCTGCATCCTGTGAGTGGGGCAGCCACCGACAGCGCTCCAGGGATGTCCGGAGCGGGATGCTGCCCGCTCTGCTAGCACCATCCCACCGCCTTTACCTTTGGGCTCCAGTCCGTTGGAGTTGAAATGCATCCTCTTCTGGCACTCGGTGCAGCTCATCAGGAACCTGGTCACAGCTTCTCTTGGGAGGAAGGCATAGGTCTCTGCAATCTGGAGAAATAAAGAGAGGGCTGCATGGCCTGCCTGAGCGCCCGAGGGCCGGGGTGCGGCCGGCACCGTCCCCCCTTCACCCTGCGCAGCCCAGCGAGCTGGGGTAGGGGCAGCAACGGGGTGCAGCTCCCAGCCCTGCCCTGCCCTGAGCAGCTCCCGTCCTGCGAACGCGCTTTGCGAGGCGGCTGAGCAAAAAGGGCCAGGTTCACCCCCCCCCACCCCAAAACTCCTCTCCGCTCCTCCTTGCAGTCTGAGAAGAGGGAAGCTACGAATGCCTAAGAATCAAATGAGAAAGTAAGGCCTCTTCAGCTCTGTTTGCACTGTTAATTACCATCGCACCAGTAACCTGAAGAATCCATTAATCTTTTGTAAGGGCAGGTCACTTTTTCCCACAATGACAATCAATTACTGTTAATAATACTTTGCACTTTTGTGACATATTTTACCCAGGGAATTTAAAACATTTTTACAAATAGCAATGAATGAAATCTCCTGAACCTTTGGGGGAAATGTGTGTTTTACTGATGAGGAAAAGCTAAAGGTAAATTTTTTAAACTCGGATACCTGAAGTTAAACCCTATATCCAGGCCTCAGCACCCACAGAAGGTACCTGGCTGTTGTGAGCTCCTATTATTTCAATTAGTCCCTGCCAGCAGCAATCTTACAGTGTTTCTAAAGACCGTGTTTGGGTTATTTGGAGAAAAGAGGAGGCAATTTCAATTTTAATGTAAAGATTTCTGCAAAGCTATAAGAGACCACGGAGTCTGACCTGCATAGCACCAGGCAGGGAGCTTCACCCAGGTTCTCCTGCAGCCCAGCAGCCTGTGCCTTGCCTAAAACATCTTCCAGGAAGACATCTGGTCTTAATTGGGAGACATTAAGAGGGTGGAGAGTCCACCTCTTACGTTGGGGTTGGTTCCTCCAGCTAATCACCCATCCTGTTTGGTCTAAGTGACTCGTCCCAGTGCAGCGGTTCCCAAACCAGGGCCATGACCCCAGCAGGGGTCACGGCACTTACAAGTGGGGTCATAAAGCAGACAGAAATTCAATTGTTCGGGCCCCTCCTCGGGGCGGTGAGCCCAGCAGAAGCGGGGCTCACACGGGAAGCGGGGCTGCAACCAGACACCCGGGGAGCCGCGGCAGTGGGGCAGAGGCAGGCGGGCAGCCCGGACCCCCGCACCCTCCTCCGGCCAGGGGCTTCAGCCTCCCACCTCACTTCGTAACCAAAATTAAAGGTGCATGAATTTCAAGCATTTTTTTTCTATCCTATGGGAAGGGGTGACGTTTAAGCTTCTGAAGTAGATGGAGAATACGTTATGGAGGAAAGCCTGCTGGGGCAGGGGGGTTGCGCGGTGATGGCGAGGCAGCGCTGGGACCTGGCGCTGCGGTGGGAGGGAGAGACATCCATCTCCACTGAGCGGCAGCAGAGCCCAGTGTTTTACATGCATGCTAATGCCAGATGGGTAGAAAGTTCAGGCAGGGACCTCGTCCCAGCGATTCAAATGGAGGATGCAGCGCCTGGTCCTCATGGGATTCTCCTTCTATTTAGGCACAGCCCCATCTAGCTCTGCTGTGGCTGCGTGGATGCCCGGCTCAGCCCCTGTCTCTGCACGATATTTATCCGTGCTCGAGCACCAGGAGCTCCCACAGAAACGCTGACATTCAAGGGCCTGAAAATTGCTGCTGGCAAATGTGGAACCGTGGCGTATGCAGAGAGCTGTCCCTCCGCCCCGCCTGCGGGACCGAGCCTGGTGTCCCTGACGCTTTTGCTCTAGCAGGCCCTCAGCTCCTGCTGCAAATGTTCAGCTAATTTTAGTGATACAGTTGTTATTTCTCAGCTGATTTGATGCTCTGCAGAGCAGACAGCTTCCCTGATGAGTTATCTCCCATCCAAACTCCCTTTCTGATTGCCTCCCTCTGGAGGTCAGGGACAAGGGCAAACTCTCCAGTGCCTCTCTAATCAGAAATGCTGGGGAGAGGGGGAGGCAGCTGGGGGCAGCCGAGCTCCGGGAGCCGACCGGACAGAGCTGCGGCCCCAGGCCCAGCGGGATGCACGGTGCTGCAGGGGGAGCTCGGCCCGGGAGGGAGCCCGAGGGGAGAGCGAGGAGCCCTGGGCAAAGAGCGGGACCCCGCTGCTCCCCTGGGCTGCCCGGGCACAGCCTCGTCCTTCTGAGAGATGAACTGAAGGAATTAGGGAAGGGCTGTCGTGGTCCACAGGGGAGGAGGGCATGCACAGTGCATTGCAGTGCCAGCAGCGGGGATGCAGGGTAGGGCTGCAGCATCCCATGGTGTGGGACACACACGGACAGCCCCCAGCCCCGTGCAGGCTCCAGCCCCACACCAAGCCCCGCACAACCCCAGGCACCATCGCGCAGAGCGGGGCGGCCTGGGCAGAGCTCTCCGAGCCGATGCTCGCACCAGAAACGCCAGCTGCTGCCAGCCACTTCTGTCTCCAGGCGACTCGGTCCTTAGGGCTGTGGGATTCAGGAGAGCAGCTCGGATTTGGACAGTAAATTCAGCTCTCCTTTTAACAGGAGAGCCCAAATATTTGCATCGAAGGGCTGTGCAGAGTCAGGAGAAACGGGGAGCTCCCTGGAGAAGCACACTTCAAGCTAAATTATTCCTGACCTAACTAGAATGGCTGCAGGATGGATAGATCTGGTTCTCAGCATCCGGGGAGCACCTGAGGAGACCCAGCTCGGGAACAGCCTCCATTTTCCAGAGGAGGGAGCTGAGCTCCGGGCTGCTGAGGCCAATGCCCCCGGCGTGGCGCAGAGCGGGGCCGGGCTCTGGCCGTGCCCCAGTCCCCTCTCCTGGCTGCTGCTGCCCTTTGAGGCCCAGGCCTGACATTTCCCTGGGGAGAAGCTGGCACGGGGGAGGCAGATGGCACCGAGCAGAGCACGGGGGACTGGGTAAACATCCCCTCTCACATCAGCGATGCCGAGCATTTCTCTTTTTTTTTTTTTTTTTTTTTTTTCCCCAGACATGTACAGTTGCCTTTGTATGATTCATTCGGTCTTTCCTCTCCAAGCAGCCGTACTGTTGTGCTGCCGCTGCGGCCCCGCTTCCCGTCTCCCGAGCGCAGCAGCTGCTGTGCCTTTAAACAACTCTTTTCTCACGCCTCCTCGCACAGGCAAGCGGCCTCCATCGCCTCCAGCCTCCCCCTGCGCCGGCACCGCTCCGGCCGTCCCGCTGGAAGCGCACCCCGCTGCCCTGCGCGCCCGGGCGCACCAAGAGGGGTCTCACCGCTCGGTAGGTTTTCTTCTGCCCGGCATGTTTGGGTGCTTTGCCCGGCTCCGACGAGCTCTCCACATGCATGGAGTATATGATGTCAAAGAAATCTTCCACCACAGCCACGCGTTTCAGAGAGATGCCCTCGGGCTCCGACAGTCCATCTGCCCCCTACAACAGTGCAGGCAAGTCGAGTTAGTGTCAGCGGTGGGTGACAGGGGTGACGAGATGGGCCCGGGGCTAATGTGGTTGGAGGGGGCAGAGTCGCAGAGCGCCAGCCCCGAGCCGCCTGGGGCGCAGGGGAGGTGGGGGATTAAATTAAACAGTGCTCCGGGGAGGAGGATGCTGTAGCCAGGGCAGTGGCGGCTGCTGCTGTTCTGCTGCTAAAGCTGCCAGTGAAATTGGGCCAGGAACAAAAACGAGGGAAGAGTCCAGAGCAGAGTCACAACCAATCGAGAAATTCAATTTTCATAATGTGGAATGATTTTGCTAGGCGGGGAATAGGCAGAGGAAGCTCTGTGGACCTGCAGCGGTACTAAACCACCCCAGGAACCCCTGAGACGTGCGTGCCTGTGCGTGGGGCACCCCAGCTGAACGCCGTCCCCATGAACACGATCAATAAGCGGGACAAGATTTCACTGTGATGCCAGGATACGGCCCCTAAAGGAACGAGCCAGAATCGCCCTCCTTCCCTGCACTGACCTTTCCGAGGCACCCTCCCTCCCTCACATACGCAGAGCAGCTGAGCGCTGGCAGCAGCAGCACAGCTCTTTGTGTTCGGATGTGCCGAGGAGCAGGAGGCTGTAATTCTGCCACACGGCAGTGGTGACAGACTGGTGGGAGTGGGAAGTGTGGTGAGCAGTGTTCCTCCGAGCCGACTGGCAAGAACGGTGTCAGCTCACGCTGGCAGGGAGCGCCGGGGAGGGGAGGCAGCTTTTGGTAGCCGGCAGCTGCTGACGGCGCTCGGGCACAAAGCCTCGGCACAGGGAGCAGCGATGGAGGCGGTCGGTGCCTGCCCTGGCGGCAGGGGGTACCAGAAAATGGCCAGGCTTCTGGAGGTCACTCTGCCTCTGCTTGAAAAAAATGCCATTGCTGCATATGTGTATATAAATATATGCTACACGCACACACACACATATACGCAACACTTCCCTTTGAGGCCTGCGTTCCGACAATAGATGCACAGATGCAGCCCGGTTTGTACACAGCAGGCTGGTGAGCAGCAACCTGCACATCTAAATGACCTGCAAACTATCTTCCTCGTGTGCATTCAAACCTGTGAGTGCAAGCAGAGGGCTGCGTGCAAAGGAAATACCCCATCTTCCGAGCTGTCTTTTTTGTTGTTATTGGTGCTTGGGCTGTATACACTCGGACTACGGATTGAATAAATGCTGTTCTTAAGCCTCCAGTCGAGGGAATCTCAAAAATCAATCATTTAGAGGGATGGACTTCTGCTAAAGACTACCCAACGCGCTGGGTAAGCAGTCGTGAAGCGCTGCCTGTTGAAGCTGCTCACCCCGATTTCAGAGCAGAGGCCACGGCCGCAGCGGGACGGGTGGGCGTGCTGGCTCTGGAAACGGGCACGGGGCTTTTCCTGCACAAACCACCTCTCCCCTCCCTCGGGAGCTCTGAGCCGTATATAAAGGTGGCTGTAACAAAGAGAATATTGAGAACGAACACAAGGGGCACGGTGGCAGGGCTGATGTGGTGGGGGTCGGGAAACTTCGCCTGAGGGAGGGTTTCTGAGGAATATAGATCTAATTTCTTCTGTCACTGTTCAGGGAGTTTCACTTTAATCCAGGGCATGGGTATTCCCTTGCCAAGGAGGAATGGGCATTAGGAGGCTTCCTACTGACCAATAATCCTCAGAGCAGGGTTGAAATGAGGATAATTAGAGAAACAGGACAAAGGAAACTGCATCAGGAGAAAAGCACAGTCAGTCGCAACAAGCAGGCCCCTTAAAATTAAGGTTGCAACCAACTCCACACGCAAATCACTATTTCCAGGGCCATCCCAACCAGCAGATACCCTCATCCCTGCAAGGCCGGTAGTTGCCCGTTTCCTCCTTGGTTTTACAATGACTGCAGCTAGGAGAACCTCGGGGTCTGGCATCACTGCAGCCTCTCTGCTCATCAGTGCTGGCTTCCTCGCCAGCCCGTCCCCTGCTGCAGCCCTCCCGACGACTCCTCGGGCTCTCCAGCCCCTTGTCTGCGCTGAGACTTCTCTCCCCGCGATGACTATTTAGCTTTGGGAAGCAGGTGAGATGCAAGCAGTATCAAAGCCACTGGATATAAGAAGCGGTACCAAGCTGGTGATTCTGGGATTACGGAGGTTTATCAGTGGCAATATAACCAAATGTTGACCCAGGATTTAAGAGGACATATGTGCTATAGGTTACCTCTCAAAGGGCCTACGCCCCTCTCCTTCTTCCTTCCACACCCAGCATTGCTCACGAGTACTCAAGGTATGAGTCAGAGCCCGTAATATCTCAGAATGGCTTAAAAGCCATTAAGTTTAAAAAGCAATAAAAATTCAGTTGGGAAGAAGGATGAGCATAAAGGATGCTTTTGCCCCCTACTGGTGTTGGGGCTTTATTGGGAGCTGCCAGCCCCCAAATCGCACACGAGATTTCAGGAGTCAGCCTTGAGACAGGTGCTTGGGAAGCCGGCGGCGCCTCAGGTGCTTGGCAGAGGGAGCCCCTTTGCCATGCTCAGGCATCCCACCTCCTCCCACATTTGCCCCGTGTCAGCTGGCCTCTCCTCCTTCCCTTTCTCACCCATCTCCTCCCCTCCTGTCCCTGGTCTGTCCCCTGTGTTATTCCTGCGGCGTTTGCTCCCCCTTTTCCCACCTTCCCAGCCACCTTCGGTGCTCTCCAACGCCTCTTGTCCGTTTCCCCCCCTCACTTCCCACCTGTCTCCTTTCTCCCCACAGCCCTTTGTCTCCCTCCTCTCCCCCCTTTTCCTCCCGTGCCCCCCGCTCACACTCCACAGGCCCCCTCGGCCCCCCGTCCCGTGCCAGCCTCCCGCAGCCGCCCCGTGCCCCCCACCTCTCCTCGCTGCCCCTGGCCCAACCCCTGCTGGGACCGGGGTAGGGGGCCGCGTTGGGTCAGGGTCACCTCGCCCCCACGGCCCCGGAGCCCCCCTCGCCCCTCGGCACCCAGCAGAGGGCAGAGCCCCGCGCCAAGCGCCCCGGGGCTCGGAGAGATGGCGGCGGGCCTCGGGCTGCCCTCACGGGGCTCGCCCGCGTCCCCTCCCCGCATCTTTGTTCTCCCGCAGCCGCCCTCCCCGGCTGCCGCACGACGCCGGCCCCCGCCTCGGCGGCCCCTGCTCGTCCCCGTTCCCCCGGGGCCCAGCGGCTCGGGCGCGGCCGTGCCCTTTCCCCCCCCTTCGCCCCCCCCCTTCCCTCCCCGCCGGCCGCCCCCGCGCTGCCCCGGGCCGTGCAGCTCCGCGGGGGCCGCCCCGGGGCCGCCCGGTGACATCTGCCGCGGCGGCGGCGGGCGGGGGGGGTAGGGGGGGGGGAAGGAGGGGGGGCCCCCCCCCCCCCCCGCCGCCCGGCCCGGGCTGAGGCCCCGGCGGCAGGTAGCGGCGTCGCCATGGCAACCGGCGGGGCCGCGCTGCCGGCGGTAATCCGCTCCCCCGGGCCGGGCCGGGCCGGGGCCGGCCGGGCGGCTCCTCGCGGCGGGGAGGCACCGGCTGGCGGGGGCGGCCCCGGTGGGGACCCCGTTTCCCGGCCCGGCCCGGCCCGGCAGGCACCGAGCGGCCGTGGGGCACGGCCCCGGGGCTGTTTCCCAGGCCGCAGGCAGGCCCCAGGTCCCGGTGGGCTGCGGCCGCCCCGAGCGCCCCCGGCCGCCGTTCCCTGCTCCCGGCCGCCCTCTGGGCCTCTGCAGGCCCCTGCGGCCATTTCTTGGCTGCCTGGGGTGTGAAAATGGTCAGGGCGGGGGTCCGTGGCTGAGCACAGTGGAGAGGGGCACGCTTCACCCTCCGCAGGGCGGCGGGACCCCCGCGCTGACCTCCGTCCCGGCCCCCACACGCGGCCTCCTTGTGCAATGCTAGACCCAAACGTGTGAGGAGCGGCCTCGGGCAAGGGCTGCCCGTCCCCACGAGCCCTTCCCTGCCTCTGCCAGCTCTGATTTGGGAGAAGCTGGGAGGATTCCACCCGAACACCCAGGGACCCGGCTCTCCGCAGCCTGTACGCTGATGGTCGCCTGCTGGGGGGGTCCCTGCTGGGGGATGCGGGGTCACAGGCCCAGGAGGAGCTCGGGAGCCTGGGGGTCCTGGGGCTGTGCTCCGGCAGGGGCGATGTCTGCCTCCTGCAGCGGGGCCGGCAGCTTTCCTGGGCGCAGCAACCCGTGCCCTGCACCGCTCCGCAGGAAAGCGGCTGTTTTCAGAGGGGGGTCACGCGAGGGCCATGGGGCAGGGGTGCTGGAAAAGGAGCGGGACAGGAGGGAGTGCCGGCTGCTTCCCCATCTGCTGCGCTCAACGGCAGATAAAACGCTCCCCTGGCCTTTACGCAAGGGGCTGATAGCAGCCGAATTCAGCTTCCTGCGAGCAAAAAGCCACTTCCTGCCGGCAGAGCCCTGCTGATTATGGCTGCACGCTGCGTGCTGTCCGAGGAGCAGACCCTCAGCCCTCCTCGCACGTCCCGCATGACAGTGTTTGTCTGTGTCTCAACCACAGCATCTCCCCCCGGCTCAGTACAGCCTCTCTCAGCACGTTCAACTCCTGCTTCCCATGGCTACCTGGTAGGGCTGCTGTCACGCTCATCCCCGGGACACCCGAATGGGAGCTTTGGGGCTGGTTGCATCGAGCAGCCCCTCAAGGTCACCTCCCTTGCAGGCAGGAAAGAGGCAGCGCCGTCCCCTCTGCCTGCAGCGCTGCAGGGCAGGAGCAGGGCTCCCCATCCCGTGCCCAGCCGAGGGTTCACGCCTGGCAGTGCCGTCTCTGCAGCAATCAGCAATCCCTGCTCATCCTCGGTGCCCGTGGTGGTTCCCTCTGCTACGTGCACCGAGGCGCTGTCAGGTTGCTGCTTTGAGATTCACAACCTTGGTGTCGTGCCTTGCAAATTTCCTGTAGGTTGTGCTTTGTTCTAAGGAAATTTTTGTTCTTCAGAAAAAAATGATCAGCTGTGACCAGCAGCGGGCATGCACAGGAAAGAGCAGTGGGTACCTACAGAGGGACAGAAACTGCAATATGCAGCAAGGGGCGAAATTCTGTCGCACTGCCAGAAAAATTCCTGTCGGTGCTTCAGTGACTCGCAGCTTGCATCCATCCACCTCACCAGACCGCAGCCTCCCGCCTGCCTCCTGCGCCTGGCGCTGTGGGTACCGCGAGGCGGACGGAGCCGGCACGCGAGGAGCACGAGCCCAGCTCTACAATTACTCCTGCACAGGCTTCGGTACCGAGACAGACGCTTTATTTCAATATGGACTCTTACAACTTTTGATCAAGAAACTGTTCTTGGTACTTCTCATCTCTGGGAAGTCAGTCCTTGATTGGCTTCTATATTTAGACTTCTCCAGGGCTTTAGGAAGTTCACTCCTCATGGTATTTAGGTGTAGGATGAAAGCAGCTTTTGCGGGGGATATGTTAAACCACAGCAGGCTCCCTCTGCTAATGCTGCGAGGAGAAAGAGCTCGATTCCTAGAACTTCCCTCTTCCTCTTGTCCCTCATACCACAGGCACAGTGCATGCCTTAGGAATAGGCCCTGGGGAAATGCTAGACTGAGGGCAGTATCAACTGTATGGCTAATAATAAAAAGAACCCATCAGAATAACAAGGGAAATGCTTTAACTTACAGATTTTGCTCCTTTTTCTCCTAAGGTATTTTTCTGGGATTTTTTTTTCTGAACGTATCTGGTTGGAAAATTGGGAAAAAAACGGTAGCTAAAATGTTGATGACATTTCCCTGTGCTACACATTTATACATCACTTTGCACAAACTACCAGGCAAACGCGGAGCCCAATCCAGCTGTTACAGCTACAGCCCTCACTGCAGTAAAACCAGCCCCGGCTCTGCTGATCAACTGATCTTCACCACGGCCCAGGAGAGGTAATTTCTCCAGGGGGAACCAAGGCAGACAGAAGTAGTAATTTCCCCAAGGCTACCTGCTGACTCTGGCCGGGGGCTGGTGGAGCAGCACACCCGAGTCCCCGACTGCCAGCCTCGTGCTCGGTGCATTCGCATTGTTTCTCTAGCCGGCACGGTACACAATACTTTTTTTCCAAGGTAAATACTTCCTTGTGAGGGGGAGCCAGGCGCATTATTTTTAGACGGCAAACAAAGCTGAGGTGTGTGTCTTTCAGCGGGGACAGGCACCTCTTACAGCGAGCTGCTCTTTCAGCAGCCACAGCTGAGCCGTCTCCATGAGCCCAGGCCTTTGCTCTGACCTCAGCTTATTTCTCTGCTGGCTCCCAGGGCTCTGAATGAAAACACGGCAGCCTGGGAGGGGCGAGCCTGGAAATGGCAGCCCTGCCTCCGGCTGCGGGGAGGGCCCAGGTGGGCTGCGGGGGGCTGCGGGTGGCGGGGTGGGCGCCGATGCCCCGTGCCGATGGGGCACGAGGGCGGCGGGCGCAGCGGTGGCGGAGGGCAGAGGCTTGGTTGCGTGCCTGCCGTGCCCTGCAGGCAGAGGACATTTTGCACGGCGCAGGAGAGCAGAGCTGCCTCCCCGCGAGCACCGGCCGCCCACCGCGGGGAAGCCGCAGGAGCAGCTGCGCAGGGCACAGGGAGGTGAGTGCACGCTGCCGGGCGAACGTGACCCCATGGCCGGGCACAGCCGCGAGCCAGCGCTGCCCGCCGTGGGCGAGCCGGCCGCGTCGAAGGGAACAAACCACTGGGTGCATCGGGGCAGGCCGAGCTGCGTCAGGGCTCCGTCTCTGACAGTTCGGGGTGGAAACACCAGTGAGCACAGCGCCCGACTGCAGACAGCTCTGGCCTGCCCGGGGAATCGCCCCGGCTGCAGCCTCCGGACCACGCCGCGCTGCTCCGCCGAGCCGGGGAGGTGTGGCGGGGCGGCTCGCTAGCAGGCAGGTGTCACGGGCATTGTCATCGGGTGGGTGTCGTGCTGCAGGATTTGTTTTGTTATTCTGAACAATTAGGTAGAGCTAAAATGCAAGCTTGGTGTTTATTTTTTTTAATAAAGCTGTAATGATGGGTAGCGATTTCTTAATGACATTTGGATCTTTTTAGGTGATATGGAGGGGCACGCAAGGGGGTTGGGAAGAAACTGAATTTATAGAGCATTTATATTAAATAGCATTCTGAAGCAAGTCTGCATGTTGAAAATTATATATAGAATATTGGAATAATATTGAAAATATATAGCTGCAACACAAAGTACGTGTTTAGAGGTGGTTCTTCCCTACAGTAACTTATCACGGTAAACAATCTTCCCAGCTCTGAGGCAGGAATCTAATAAAGATCACTACCAAAGCAAAATCTTCCAAGCCGGAGGAGGAGGCACCGCTGTACCAAGTGACGAGGTCACCCTTCGCCGCAAGGTTACCCCTCGTTCTGCCTGGGAACAGACCCAGCAGCGTCAGGGCAGCCGGGCAACATCATCGAACCTACCGTGAGGACACGGTGATGTCAAAATGAAACTAAGTAGGAGGAGGCAGAGCGCAGCAGCAGCAGCTCAGCTCGTTAGGGGCAAGCAAAATTATGTAAAATAAGTTACAAATGATGCTCCAGTGAATCAAGGTCAGGCGGGCCGAGGCTGAGCCCCGAACGCATGGCATCCTGGTGTCAGCTCATTGTTCCCTGGCAATGCAGAGGATGTGGGCCAGAGTCAGAGACTCCCGCAGGCACTGCAAGATGTGCCTCTAGGAAAGCGCTGACAACTCAGCAGCCCTTCGAGGGGGCTCAAGCTCCCTCCCAGAACCGAGCCTCCGTGCCAGGTAAGGGCACTGAGGACATGAGCTGCGCTGTGCTGCTGAGCCTTTTTCCTGCCTTCACCCCAAAAGCTGATGGTGCTGAGCCATAAGGGTTATGCTGGACTCCACCACCCCCTTCCCTGACACCTGAACCAAGCAGAACACACGGCACCTACCGTTGGTGACAGCAGGCTCCTACCGCAGTGTTTATTTACTCTGGGCTGCACGCACGGACCTGAAAGGGTGCTGGGGGGGGTCCCACACAGGGAGCTGGGAGGGGGCAGAAGTTGACTGAATTCTGCTAGATCTGTCAGGTAACCCTCCTCCGAATTCCGGCTTGTTTCCACTGTAACCACGCAGGGTGGGCCCCAACTCTTCCAAACTCTGACTTGTAAATCATCCCCAGGGATTCCCGATTAACCTGAGCCTGCCAAATGGATTTTTTTTTTGGAGCTCTCAACTGCAACTACATGTGGGGGGATCAGAAATCAAGCGTGCTGTTTAACACTGACGGCTCCATCACGGCAATCCGTCCACAGGCCCCCCTCTCCCGGGGCTGACCCCTCCAGCAGCATCCCACCACGGCTGGTCCAGCAGCCTCATTGCTGCAGGCTGGGCACATCGGTAAAGCCACGCTGCCTCGCCGCTGGGTTCCCCTGCCTCTCTGAGAACCCGTGTCTTGAAACAGGGATGCTGCGGTGAGCAGAAGAAAGGGAGGGCAAGCCAAACGGGGCAGGGAAGACAGACAATTAATATAACCTGCCCTCTGCATGAGGAGTAAATTGGCAGCTGACAGGTTATAATCTGTGCAAGCAGGATCTTCACAGGAGAGGTGAAGGCTCCATTGGGGGCCAATTGGATGGTTAATTAGGAGGACAAAGCAGAGGATTTGTGAAAATGTTTATGAAACAGTTCTGTGCAAGGAAGCCTCTGAGAAATGCTCACCAGAGAGGAGTCGCTTTTGGTTAGGAGGAGGAAACACGAGGGTGAAATAGCAGAACCAAGCACCGAGACAGAAAATAGCAATGCAAATGTCCCTAGGAGGGCTGGGGGATTCCCAAGTGCAGTGCAGAGGAGTTCAGGGAAGGACCCTGTGACATCTAATTTTTCTAGAAATACATGGGCCGTGTCCCCCCTCCTCCCCGCCCGGTCCCCACCCTGCCACCAAAAAGCAGGGGCAGCGCGGAGCTGCTCCCGAGGTAGCTGGCAGGCAGCCCCTGCAGGCAGCCAATGGGCGACGTGTTGGCCCTGCAGAGACAGGGCACGGGGAAAGCAATTAAACCGAAGCTTTGATTAGGGCTCACAGCTGACTGCTCGGGTTAGAAACGCCCGAGCTTCTCTAAGCGTCGGGGCTGTGGCTGGAGCGGGCCGGACCCCCCGGTCCCCTCCTCGGCACGTTGCTGCTGCAGCAGGAGCGTGACTGATGCTCTCTGTCCCACACAGCTCCGAGAGCTCAGAGGTAGGAACCAGTTGCTAAGAGACAGGACCGTACTTCCCAGCCCACATCCAGACCTTTGTCACCAGCTCAAGGGCTTGTGCTGGATCACAAGGCCCGAGGCAGGTGAGCGAGGGCAGGCGGGCGTCCTCCCCGCCGCCACAGCCCCATGGGTCCCAGGGGCACCCGAGGTACCCGGCACCCGAACTGGCGGTGGGAACAAAGACCTGAAAGCATCGCCCAGGGAGGAGCTGCCCCGGCTGGGTGCTGCCACAGGGCCCCTGGAGCGCCCCGGCCACGGCAGCACCAGTGCAGGCGGCGCTTGCAGCACCAACACCCAGAAGGGTCCGGATGTCTCAGCATCGCGGACGCGTGGGTGACCTGGGGTCTGCTGTTAGACCCCTCTCTCAAATGCAAGCCACGCCAGGAGTCCCGGGGACCTGCCCTGTCTTCCCCAGAGCAACCCCTCTCTCCTGGCGAGGAGCGGGTCTGTCCGAGATGCTAGCATTGCTTTTGCCTGGGCGTTAGAAGACAAAAACGTGTCCTTCCAGGCCGTCGAGCCAAAACAGAACAAGGGCAGAGAGAAAACATCTACAGAGCAGCCCGGTTTCCCGGCTGTCTTCCTGTGAAAGGCCCAGTACCGCTCTGGTAAGACATAACCAGCCTCCTACTATCCGTGGCTGCTGGCTTAATCTCAGACACACGGGAAAGAAACCATTACGCCAAACCTGTGCTATTACTGCCTGCCCCCATACACATGCACGTCCATTCTGCAGCTATTTCTCTTCAAATAAATTGCTACTCTTTGGCACCAGCCATAAAAGTGGAAGTCAGCAGCATTCCAACACAGACGACGATTTTGGCCAACAGGTACCTCCTAGCTACAATCAGCTAATTAGATGAGACACCAGAACTCGGTGGTGACTTTGGCCCATCTTGATGCAATTCTCCAGAGGCGGGCACCGCTAACATGAGATCGGGGGAAGGTAATTGCTAATTTGCACTAAAGGAAGAGAAATGAGTATGTATTACTTTGTCCCAGGAATGAAGACAAGGTTTTGAGAAGCCAGAGCATCAACATGTGCTGGCTGGCTGGACACTCCATTGATGCCCCATGCCTCTTTGTGGTTTCCCTGCCCTTTGTTTTGTCCATAAAGTTCATACGCCGCTCATATCAGTCCTAATTTAACAGCAAAAACAAAACTGAGGGAATGATATTATCTGAGAATTTTGCTGAGAATGGTTTGGATAAACATTCTTGAGAAAATTCTCAGTGAAACCAGTGCAGCAACCTCTTCTGGGCTTTGCTGCCATCCTTAGTCAGCAACCGAATTCCCCTGCCTGCTCAAAATAAGAGTAAGTCCCTTTGAGTCACGGCCCTTGGAGGAGAGGTGAGAGCACAGCCTACATTTGCTCTTATCGCCAGACCTCTCAGCTCCTCGTTAATGCAGGGCCCTGATTGCTTGGACCCCTCTTCCTCTGCAAAGATGGGGCATAATCTGAAGAACCCCAACAGCAGCATCTCACCGGACCTGGCTTTCCTTCCGTTGCATTTTAGCATTATTTTAAAAGGCCTTACAGAAGCTGTGTTTCATTTGCTTTTTTTTTTTTTTTTCTTTTTCTTTTTCCCTCCTTCAATGCAATGCCCAACAAGAAACACGAGTCTTAAAGCAGTTGCTGGGGGAGATAACTTTTGGGTGATACGAGTGTTTCATTGAGGAAATACTCCCAGATCCTCTCGGTTCCTCTCAGATCGGCAATGCCGATCTGGAATCACGTAGGATGTACAGCATAAACAGTGGACAGAGATGACTGTTTTGGAAACCGTTTATCCGGGCATGCGTAAGGGGGCTGGGACCAGGAGAAGGGGTGGGATAGGGAACCTTTGGACGGGTTATCACTAGCGTGACTCTGACCACCGGCAGTCTTCAGAAGCAAAAACTGCTGCTGATGTGCAAACTCAGAGCCGAATCTGGAACTGGTATTGAGGCAAGAGATTTTTTCTACGTTTGGTTGGGTGGGACCATGCACCCAGCCAGCATTGTGCCAGTCTCCTATGTGCACATTTGAATGTAAACGTGCCATCGGTTCAGCTCCTTGGAAAAGCCAGCGCTGCCCTGCGTGCTCAGGGGTAGGCTGTTTCAGAGCAGGTGAAGGCTCTGTATGCTCTACGTAAGGCTCGTGCTAAAGAAGTAATAGACAATTTCTCAGATAATACCCTCAGGCCCATTTGCCTTGTCTAAGGCTCTTCTGAACAGTCTTGATTTATTTTTTTTTATCACGTGAAGTCCACAGAAAGTCTAAGTGGTTATTCACAATAGTGAAAACCTTCTGTTGACTGATGTTCTTAGAGGTTATAGATGTGCAGCTTTTTGGGGCACTGAATATGGGCATTGAAGTGTACTTGTACCAGGAAAAATGTAGCCTCTATTAACTGCTGGAGCAGCATCTTTCCGACATGCCCAGCTTCTCAACTCAAGCTTTCTGCCACTGTGCTGTGCTGTCCCACGGCCTAGCATCACGGCTTTCACATGCTTCAGCATCACAACGCTCTCTGTCTCTGGGAACTAAAATATATTTAGGGATACACTGTACTGTGAGATTTATCCGTGTCCCATGTGATGTCTTTCCTGCTGTCGGTGAAAGGCCTGCATCCATTTTGCTTTTTGGTCTCCTGTTCTCTGTAGCGCTCCTCCCTGCCACAGCACCTTTCCTCGGATGAATTTCACCAGGCACAATCGTGAAATGATTTCAAACATTCGGTTCCGGGGGAGCCAGCATAGGTGAACTGCACTGGTACAACAATAGCAGCCCACCCTCACAAATGTCATCAGCCTTTTATTAATGCCTAAAAGAACTCCAGAACCTCATGCCAGCTCTGCAGGGGACAGAGAGCGAGCAGGAAAGCAAAATCAAACGTAGGCAGTGCTGCAGAGCCTACCCAATCCCCGAGCCTTTGCACAATACCCAAAGGGTCAGCCCAGTGCGAGGCTTTCCCGTGCCTCACCCCGCAGTCCGACTGGACTCAGCCCTCCAGCCCGCATCGCGGGCTGCCAGAATGAATCCATCCTGCGAGGCTGGCCACCGCTCCGGAGTTGTGACAAGCTCACGCCACGCACGGCGAGGTACGGCACTGATTTAGAGAGCAGCTCACGCCCGGCCCCAGCACACCCTGCTGCGCCGGGAAAGGCGCCCGCAGCCCGGCTGGCACCAAAGGGCTGCCTGCTCCCCTGCGCTGCTCCTCTGCCTCACTGCGCCTCTGCCCGAGAAGGACTAAATGATGCTAAATGCTTAGGACAGGAGGGCCATGAGATTTTAACGAACTGCATCTTAGCACCTTGTCACGAGCGAATTCTCCCACAGTTCTTCGCAAAGCCGGGGCTAAGGGGGAGCGCTGCCCAGGGAACGCGGGGTTCGGCCCAGCAGGCGGATAACGAGGTGGTTTGCACCTTAGTGCACGCCATCCACGTGAGGGAACGGCAGCCTTGGGCACTTTGGGATATCCATTGTTTGTGCTGCAGCAGCACACAAAGATACCCTCCTCGGCACAGCCTAAACACCGATTTGTCCAAGTGCCTGCGGGATGCAGCGCCCGGCCAGAGCGTGAGCCGGGCTGTCGGACAACAACGCCCTACGCTGCCAAGCCTCCTGTGTAGCTGCGGAGGGTTTTTTTTTAATTGTATGTGTTAAATGTCCAGCATCTTTGGGACGTTCATCTGGGAAAAAGAAATCCGAACAGTCTCTGTGCCAGACATCCGTCCGCACTGCTGTTCCTATTCCCAGTGCATTCTTTGAGAAGACCACCATCTGCTCTGACCACCACCTAAGGCAGATGCCCCCTTCTCAGTGCACAGTCACAGCTCTCAAGCCACCCAAATCTGATTAGGCCTGTTCTGATGAGAGGCCTGGAGGAGGGCAAGGGAAAGTTACTCGGGAGAGAAAATAATAACCCCATGTTAATTATGTTTTCGCTACAGATGCGCAGAAAATACACAAGCCAGCTCAGGATGCACAAGCCAAAAGGGACAGCTCTACCAGGTCGCTGCGGGGGGTTACTGTGATGATTTTTGCCTTTTTTTTTTTTTTTTTTTTTTTTTTTTTTCAGAGGAGGAGTGGCCCCAGCCCTACCAGGGGCAGGAAAGATCTTATCCCCACTGCTGCCCTCTACGCGCTCTTTAGCACCTCTCCTCTAGCTCTCGCTCCGGTCCCTCGGATTTCCTGTAGCAACCTGCAGATGCAGCACAGCGGCGCCCAAGCCCCCCCCCCGCCGCCCCCCGGCCCCGTGTATTTCTGCGGCCCGGGACGGTCCCGAGCACGCCAGCGCCCCGGCAGATGTGCTGGGAGGGGGACAGGGGGACAGGACGAGCGGTATCGGGTTGCTGAGGAGCACGGCCAGGAGAAAGCAACCGAAACGCCAGTCCGGGACCATTTGGGAGAGGCAGCAGAACAGGCACGAAACCAGAATACACACTTTACTGTCAAGCCAAAAGCTCGTATTGGCGTCGTGAATTATTTGACTGCATGCACGAGAGAAATGAAATACACCCACAAAACCGGCCCAAAGCACCAAAGACCAGGAGAGCACTGAATTATCAGGAGCTGAAGAAAATCCCCGTCAAGTTACCTCTACATTTGAGAGCCACCTCAGGCAAAACCAAAACCCAGCACACGCATAGGGCTAAACCCGGCCACGGGATTCCTTGGGGGGGGGGGGGGGGGGGGGGGGGG
>NC_048912.1:15171948-15173372 GCF_011077185.1 Oxyura jamaicensis
CCCCCCCCCCCCCCCCCCCCCCCCCCCCCCGCCCGCGGCGGGGCGGGCGCGCGGGGCGGGCGAGGTGGGGCTGGGGGGACCCAGGAGCCAGGGGGAGAGGCGGCCACAACTTCTACAGACCTGGCACCAGAGGATTTCGGGGAGAGCGATGACAGCTTTTTCCTACAGCCGGTGGCTCTTTGCAGCGCTGCCAGCCCTAACTTCGGGCAGGTACTGCAGTCCCTGGGAAATAAGCGGTATTGCCCCTTGGAAAAGGCAGCTGTCCCCTGAGGGCATGCCTGCTTTTTGTTCGTTGGCTTACGGGAGCCTGGGTGTATCTCCTATCTGTAGCCTGCAGGGACTCTGCCAGGGAAGATGTGGGGGCCTAGGCACGCTCCTCGCTGAAACTTCATCTGTGCAGAAGCCCTTTGGGAATACGCGGGCTTGCGCCGGCCTCGTTGAGCTCCTGACCCTCGGGACTCCGCCACGGACAAAGGGGAGGGGGTGTCTAGCTGGCGGCGGGGTCGAGGGAGTCTGGCGTGGCCTCTCTGGGGTACCATGACTCTGCAGCATTTGGAAGATCTGGGATAGAGTCGCCGGCTAGATGGAGAGGACCTGGGGGAAGCGCAGGATCTGTGCAAGGGGGCTCGGCTCCTAATCCGCCCTCGGCAGGGGCTGTTTGGGAGAGGAGGGGAAGCGGCAGAGGAGAGCTGCAGGGATGTCTCAAAAAAAAAATTGCCAAGAATTTTTTTGGGGCATGGAATGGGGGAGGGGGGCTGCAAGGGGAGAAAGAAAGGCGCCTCTGAGCACCACGAAGGGAAAAGGAGAAATAATGACCCTTCCCCCTCCCCCCAATAATAAGGCAGACCAGATGGGAGGTAAATAGTGCGTTTAGAAGCATTTGCCACAGATGGGCTGCCCTCAATGGAAGCATCCTCCAGCCACATCAATGCTGGAGTCTGTGTGTGCACAGAAAACACTGCACCCTTTAGAGCAGCGGCAGCAGCAGCAGCAGCAGCAGCGGGGAGAGGAGGGGAGGGACAGGAAAAAAAAAAAAAAAAATCCTCCCGGAGCCCTTCTGTGCCCGCTGGCCCGGAGCAATCCCCCGGTCCCCCCCGGCGGGCGGCGGGGGGCAGCGGGGCTGGGGCGCACCCCAGCGCGCGGGGCCGGGGGCTGCGAAAGTTGCGCCTTTTCCTCCGCGCCGGGGAGCGAGCGGGGCGCGCTCGGGACGGGAACAATGGGGCGGCGGGGCAGCCCCGGGCGGCGGCGGGGCGGGAGGGACGGAGGGAGGGAGGGAAGGAGGGAGGCGGCCCGGTGCGCCCCGCGCCGCCGGCCCGGCGGGGAGCCGAACAATGAGGCTCCGGCGGGGGAGTTTCCCGGGACGGCGGCCGCGGGGGAGGGGGGGGCAGCCCTAATCCGGGCTCTGCCGCCGCCCGCACCCCCCC